>NW_013938770.1:0-776 GCF_000517525.1 Limulus polyphemus
CCGGTAACTAACTAACTAACTAGGTGCCATCAAGCTGAAGTACAAAGTAGACTGAAGGAGTTGATGATGATGAAGTTGAACAGGTATAAATGTTAAGCAGAGAAGGAAGAAGATTAAGATTTGAAGCCAATAATTTATTTTCTAAAAGCAAGTGTTTTGTGCCCTGCTTGGGAGAAGGTGTCTAGCTTAAGTTGTGTGACAAAGAACTATTGGGCACAATGGGACCAGTTGAAGCTTGAAGATGGCATTCTTCTCAGGAGATGTGAAACTGCAGATGGGAAAGTGACGACCTGGCAAATGGTTATACCGAGAAAGTTACGGGAAGTTGTGCTGCGTCAATCCCATGATAGTTTAACAGGAGGACATCTCGGAGTTAAGAAGACATTGAGTCACCTACGACAGAGATTTTACTGGATAGGTATGAGGCAAGATGTGGAAGAATGGTGCAGGACATGCAGTACATGTTGTGCTAAAAGGGAACCCAAGCATAAGGGACGTGCTCCAATGAAGTTATATCAAGTTGGTGCACCAATGGAAAAAGTATCTGTTGACATTGTTGGTGCTTTGCCCCAAACTCGTGCAGGAAACAAGTACATTTGTGTGGTGATGGATTATTTGACCAAGTGGCCTGAGGCATATGCAATACCAAATCAGGAAGCTACAACTGTAGCTTCGGCTATTAGTGATTTCTTCTTTAGATTTGGTATGCCATACGAACTGCATTTAGATCAAAGCTGTAACTTTGAATCAGCTGTGTTCCATGAATGCTGCAAGTT
>NW_013938771.1:0-714 GCF_000517525.1 Limulus polyphemus
TGATTATCTTTCTAAAACTTTTTTGGTAGACTATTCAATGTAGAAATAAACAATTGTTTTTCATTTTCCGATCCTGTTTAATTTCACCCATCGTTATGACTACTAAGAAAAGAAAAGTAGATGCTGAGTGTCACCTTTTCAATGAAGAATGGGGAGAAAAGTACTTCTTTGTGGAAACAAATAACCAGAAAGCTAGTTGCATGGTATGCAACGAAAGTGTTGCCGTTTTGAAAGAGTACAATCTTCGGCATCACTATGAAACAAAACATCTGTAAACATATCCGAAGTTTTCTGGAAAGTTGCGTTCTGAAAAATTTGAGTTCATGAAACGTACTTTGGAATCTCTTCACGAGAATGTTTGCTGAAAATGAATCTGTCACTCGTACAAGTTACAAAATAGTGCATAAGATGGCAGAGCGAGGAAAACCGTTTACTGACGGCAACTTCATCAAAGATTGTATGATGGAAGCAGTAAATGACTTGTGTTCTGAGAAAGCCGATTTGTTTGGAAGTATCAGCCTTTCAGCAAGTTCAGTTGTGTGGAGAACAGAAGAACTTAGAGAGAACATGGTGTTACAGATACGCGAGAAAGCTAGAAACTCTAGGTATTCTCTGGCGCTGGATGAGTCTACTGATCTCTCGAGTATGTCACAACTTCTCGTGTACATTCGTGGTGTTAATTTGGACTTTCAGATCACAGAAGAGTTGGCATCC
>NW_013938772.1:0-966 GCF_000517525.1 Limulus polyphemus
TTCGGTAACTAGAGTTACACCTAGGTCTTTATGGAGTAGTTGTACCAAGTAAAGCTAAAGCTGAGTATGGTGGTTATAAATTCCGTAACTAGAGTTACACCTAGGTGTTCGTGGAGTTTTGGTACCAAATAACGCTAAAGTGGAGTATGGGGGTTATACATTCGGTAACTAGAGTTCACCTAGGTTTTCATGGAGTAGTTGTACCAAGTAAGGCTAAAGATGAGTATGGTGGTTTTAAATTCGGAAACTTGAGTTACACCTAGGTGTTCACGGAGTAGTTGTACCATGTTAGGGTAAAGATGAGTATGATGGTTATAAATTCGGAAACTAAAGTTATATCTAGGTGTTCATGGAGTACTAATACCAAGTAAGGCTAAAGATAAGTATGATGGTTATAAATGCGGTAACTATAGTTATACCTAGGTGTTCGTGGAGTTGTTGTACCAAATAACGCTAAAGATGAGTATGGTGGTTATAAATTCTGTAAATAGAGTTACACCTAAGAGTTCATGGAGTAGTTGTACCAAGAACGGCTAAAGATGAATATGTTGGTTATAAATTCGGTAACTAGAATTACACCTAAGTGTTCATGGAGAGTTGTACCAAGTAAGGCTAAAGATGAGTATGTTGGTTATAAATTCTGTAACTAGAGTTACACCTAGGTGTTCTTGGAGTAGTTGTACCAAGTAAGGCTAAAGATGAGTATGGTGGTTATAAATTCGGAAACGAGAGTTACACCTAGGTGTTCAAGGAGTAGTTGTACCAAGTAAGGCTAAAGATGAGTATGGTGGCTATAAATTCTGTAACTAGAGTTACACTTAGGTGTTCGTGGAGTTGTTGTACCAAATAACGCTAAAGATGAGTAAGGTGGTTATAAATTCGTTAACTAGAGTTACACCTAGGTCTTTATGGAGTAGTTGTACCAAGTAAGGCTAAAGATGAGTATGGTGGTTATAAATTCCGTAT
>NW_013938773.1:0-827 GCF_000517525.1 Limulus polyphemus
TACCATCCCATCGGACTGTGGGTGAAGTGGCGTTGTCCTGGTCTTTCGGATGCCAAACAACTTGCAGCATTCTTGGAACACAGCTGACTCAAAGTTACGGCCTTGATCTGAATGCAGTTCATATGGCATACCAAATCTGAAGAAGAAATCACTAATAGCCGAAGCTACAGCTGTAGCTTCCTGATTTGGTATTGCATATGCCTCAGGCCACTTGGTGAAATAATCCATCACCACACAAATGTACTTGTTTCCAGCACGAGTTTGGAACAGAGGACCAGCAATGTCGACGGCTATTCTTTCCATTGGTGCACCAACTTGATATAACTTCATTGGCACACATCCCTTATGCTTGGGTCCCCTTTTAGCACAACATGTACTGCATGTTCTGCACCATTCTTCCACATCTTGTCTCATACCTATCCAGTAAAATCTCTGTTGTAGGTGACTCAATGTCTTCTTAACTCCAAGATGTCCTCCTGTTAAACTATCATTGGATTGACGCAGCACAACTTCCCCTAACTTTCTCGGTATAACCGTTTGCCAGGTCGTCACTCTCCCATCTGTAGTTTCCCATCTTCAAGCTTCAACTGGTCCCATTGTGCCCAATAGTTCTATGTCACAGTGCTTAGACTAGACACCTTCTCCCAAGCAGGGCGCAAAACACTTGCTTTTAGAAAATCAATTATTGTCTTCAAATTTTGGTCTTTCTCCTGCTCTGAGTTAATATCTATACCTGGTTCCACTTCACCATCATCAGCTCCTTCAGACACTTTGACTTCAGCTGGATGACACTTGGTTAGCTCAACCTCTCTTTTGCAGCAATGTCT
>NW_013938774.1:0-707 GCF_000517525.1 Limulus polyphemus
AATCAAGCCAAAGCTACTGTTGTAGCTTCCTGATTTGGTATTGCATATGCCTCAGGCCACTTGGTGAAATAATCCATCACCACGCAAATGTACTTGTTTACAGCACGACTTTGAGGCAAAGGACCAGCAATGTCAATGGCTACTCTTTCCATTGGGGCGCCAACTTGATATAACTTCATTGGAGCATGTCCCTTATGCTTGGGTCCCCTTTTAGCACAACATGTACTGCATATCATGCACCATTCTTCCACATCTTGCCTCATACCTACGCAGTAAAATCTCTGTCGTAGGTGACTCAATGTCTTCTTAACTCCGATATGTCCTCCTGTTAAACTATCATGAGACTGACGCCACACAACTTCCCGTAACTTTCTCGGTATAACAGTTTGCCAGGTCGTCACTTTCCCATCTCCAGAGAAGAATACCATCTTCAAGCTTCAACTGGTCCCATTGTGCCCAATAGTTCTTTGTCACAGGGCATAAGCTAGACACCTTCTCCCAAGCAAGGCGCAAAACACTTACTTTTAGAAAATCAATTATTGGCTTCAAATCTTGATCTTTCTCCTGCTCTGCTTTAATACCTATACCTGATTCCATTTCACCATCATCAACTCCTTCAGTCACTTTGACTTCAGCTTGATGGCACATAGTTAGTTCAACCTCTCTTTTAACAGTTACCGGAATTTGGCCTTTGTTGTTACCAAACG
>NW_013938775.1:0-656 GCF_000517525.1 Limulus polyphemus
ATTTGACATAAGACAAAATAGAGCATCAATCAAACTCTTACCAACCTGTGTATCTGTATGGATATACTGCACAATGTTTATTGGAGTTGTTTCGTTCAGTTGTAATATTCTAACAATAAGCTCGTGCATTTGATACGCCTTTACATTATAACTTTGGATAATTATCTTTTTGATGTGCGAAAAATCGTTATGCAGCTGTATAAGCAAAGGTTCCAAAACTGAGAGTACACTAAAATAATCATGCTTCGAACCTCCACTAGTTACATGATCATAATATATTTGATCAAAGTCAGCCTGTTGCCTTCCATTTGCAATATCTTTTTCTGGATTCAAAGTTGGAAGCATTTGAACCATTGTACCATGTCAACTCAATCCACGTTTTCCAATATGTTCTATAGTTTTCTCACGATAATTTAATGGGTTGAACTTCATCTTGTAATCCATTAAACAGTACGCCATATCATACTATTTCTTATGAAGCAATGTTTGCTTTAACTTTAAAATTTCCACCCGACTTCATTTTGTTCAAAATATCGGTTGATTGAGTACATGAGTCCGATGTCGCACAACTGTGCGACTTCATTTTGTTCAAAATATCATCAAGCATATGATGATGATCTGTAATAACTTTTTCCGTCAAATCATCCATGAAAGAG
>NW_013938776.1:0-506 GCF_000517525.1 Limulus polyphemus
AGAAGACACAAGATTTTAACAATACTGTGTCTTTCAATAAGAAGACATAAGATTTAACAAAACTGTGTACTGTCAATAAGAAGACACACGATTTAGCAATACTGTGTACTATCAATAAAAAGACACAAGATTTAACGATAGTGTGTACTGTCAATAAGAAGACACAAGATTTAACGATACTGTGTAATGTCAATTAGAAGACACAAGATTTAACGATACTGTGTAATGTCAATTAGAAGACACAAGATTTAACGATACTGTGTACTTTCAATAAGAAGACACTAGATTTAACAATACTGTGTACTGTCAATAAGAAGACACAAGATTTAACGATACTGTGTACTGTCAAAAAAGAAGGCACAAGATTGTTGGATACTGTGTAATGTCAATTAGAAGACACAAGATTTAACGATACTGTGTACTGTCAATAAGAAGACACGAGATTTAACAAAACTGTGTACTGTCAATAAGAAGACACAAGATTTAACAATACTGTGTACTATCAA
>NW_013938777.1:0-1249 GCF_000517525.1 Limulus polyphemus
GACAAAAGATTGTAGTTTCGAAAACGTTCATGTTAACTACCTATGACAGTCATGTCCACTGGTTTTAAGGGCTTGGTTGTTACATCACTTCTTGAAGCACGTACACGCTGAAGACGTCATAGTGACCAGTTTCCTTTCTTATCTGATCCACCCTTTGGCCAATCATTTGTTTGACCTCTGTTGACAGAAACTCGATCACATACTTCAACCTTTTTGACCTTTAGAATTTTAGCGGATGTAATCTTTGTCACCATTGGATAATCCTGAAGTATAAAACTGACCAGCAGTAAGAATTTATGTTCATTTTGTTTGTAGCTCTTTTTCGAAAAACTTGAAGACGGTTGAGTAGTAAAGTGTTAAGCTTGCAACGGCAATATTAACTAAAAGTTCCTGAAGTATTTTAAGGTAAGAAAACGTTTTAAATTGTTTAATATCTATTTATCTGTGAAGGTTTATTTAGCAAAGTAATGGGCTCAAAGTATTCAATGATTTTAATATTTAAATAAACTATAAGCCAATTTTAAGTATTTCAGACAATACATTTAGCTACATTAGAAGAACGAAAGATTTGTTTAACACATAAAGTTTATCCTAATCATAATAACTTTCAGATCGCACATTAATAACTTTAACTCAACATTTAACACTTGATCTTAAGGATTTTTTAATTTCACTAAGGTAATGAATAAGCCGCGATCGCATTTGAGATAAATATATTAATTGAAAACCATAACCTGCATAGGCATACATTTCATCTTTCTCTTTAAAAGGATTTTTTGAGTTTTAGTGTTAGAATTTCTCAATGTTCTGCACTTGGTAAAAGATAGTTTTTTTGTAATTAAGCACAAAGCTACACAATGGGCTATCTGTGCTGTGCCCACCATGGGTATCGAGACCAGGATTCTAGCGTTGTAAGTCTGCAGACATACCGCTGGGGGTTTTGGTAAACGAAAATATAAGTTGTCAGATTGAAGTGATTTTAAAAACGTTCCGTATTTAACTGATGTATATCATATCTAACTGAACCTCCATCTCATTACAAGATATGATGAGCAATGGAGCTTTGGAAGATTTCGAAATATGCTCTAAAAGACAATACTACGAAACCACAGCTATAACTTGGCTTTAGTATCACACAATATTTACTCGTCATTTACTAGATCGTTCTCATATTATTTTTTAAAATAACAACTATCATGGTATTTGTCGTCTTATGCTAGAGTTGTGAAATTACATAATAATAACATTG
>NW_013938778.1:0-654 GCF_000517525.1 Limulus polyphemus
AATACTGTGTACTGTCAATAAGAAGACACAATATTTAACGATACTGTGTACTATCAATAAGAAGACACCAGATTTAACGATACTGTATACTGTCAATAAGAAGACACAAGATTTAACGATACTGTGTACTGTCAATAAGAAGACAGAAGATTTAACGATACTGTGTACTGTCAATAAGAAGACACAAGATTTAACCATACTGTGTACTGTCAATAAGAAGACACAAGATTTAACGATAATGTGTACTGTCAATAAGAAGACACAAGATTTAACGATACTGTGTACTGTCAATAAGAAGACAGAAGATTTAACGATACTGCCTACTGTCAATAAGAAGACACAAGATTTAACGATACTGTGTACTGTCAATAAGAAGACACAAGATTTAACGATACTGTGTACTGTCAATAAGAAGACACAAGATTTAACGATACTGTGTACTGTCAGTAGGAAAACACAAGATTTAACATAATGTGTACTGTCAATAAGAAGACACAAGATTTAACGATAATGTTTACTGTCATACTGAAAAACACAAGATTTAACAATAATGTGTCCTGTCAATAAGAAGACACCAGATTTAACAATACTGTGTACTGTCAATAAGAAGACACAATATTTGACAATACTGTGTACTATCAATAAGAAGACACC
>NW_013938779.1:0-610 GCF_000517525.1 Limulus polyphemus
AATCTATATGGTTTATTGGTTAAAATTATATATAATCTAGATTATTTATAGTGAGAATATTTTTCTGCCAAAATATATGAAAAGTGGAAAAGAAAAATCCACGAATAAATGGATTACTATTGAGATATATAAATATTGGGTTATTTATACTTCCACAAAGGGGGGGGGAGGTGCTTTTTTTTCTTAATCTTTTAAGCGTTTTAAGTTTATAAGTTGATATTAAACTGAACTGAAGTCATTGATAGCAACCTGAAAATTATATTACACAAATCGACTACTTCTATAGAAGATTCATGTTGTGCCTTATGACGTCATAGCTCTCGATAACTAGCTGTTACATGTCTTCATTCCTTATAAGTATATTTACCAATCATATGTTTACTGCTCAGTAGATTATAGAGAGTAAAACCGTTTGTAATTTTTTAATTATGTTACAAGTAATTTTAAAGAAGTAAGTGTGAATGATACAGTTTACATCTTATAGTTCAGTGGAATATTTAGAAAATACACCTATTATTATAGGTTGTTCTGATATGTGAAAGCTATAGTGAAGGCAAGCCTTAAAATGACGAAATATTTATTATGCTGTAGACTACTGCACTAGTAAACA
>NW_013938780.1:0-747 GCF_000517525.1 Limulus polyphemus
TTTTCTTCATAATCAGCAGGCATTTTCTGTGCAATGGGTGTTTTTGTACTACATTGATAAACCCTGCCGTTTCATAAACCTATAACACCAATCTTCTGTTCCTGCAAAGTTCTGTATCCCTCGTTGTTTTGCTACTTTCCTGGCCTCATGAATTATCATTTTGGTAGAAACACTTCTCCCTGAATTTCTCTCATTTACCACCCACGTTTTTATATCAACCTCAAGTTCTGGCCAATGTGGGGCTGGGTAACGGAGGTTATGTTTACCTTTCCTTGTGCTCTTCAGTTGGTTTTCTTGCTGTCACCAGACACGTATAATTTTTTCCATAGGTGGTGACCCAAAAGCCCTTGCTGCTGCTCTATTGCCATGCTCCTTGGCATAATCTACCACTTGTAATTTGTAGGAGATTGTGTAGCTCGATCTTTTTCCTCCTGCTACCATAACGTTTTTAAAGCACTGAAAAAAAAACAGTAAATGAACTTGAGTAAACCAAAAATGGAAATGTACACTATAAAGAGACAGGAAAACCCCAATGTAAAAACACTCACCGTTATTATTTTAATATTAGATTGATTTATCTTACTCTACAGTTCACCCAGGAAAAAATGTCAGAAGTTGGTTCACAAATCGGCTAAATAGCCTACGTGCGCTCAACGCAAAGACTTTAAATAGATAGACGGAGCACGCGGTAGCATTCCCTATTGTTTGCTTGTAATTTGCCTCACTGATTGGCCGTGCATTTTTCGA
>NW_013938781.1:0-586 GCF_000517525.1 Limulus polyphemus
CTTGTGTCCTCTTATTGACATGGACACATTATTGTTAAATCTTGAGTTTTCTTACTGACAGTACACAGTATTGTTAAATCTTGTGTCTTCTTATTGACAGTACACAGTATCGTTAAATCTTGTGTCTTCTTATTGACAGTACACAGTTTCGTTAAATCTTGTGTCTTCTTATTGACAGGACACATTATTGTTAAATCTTGGTTTTTTTACTGACAGTACACATTATCGTTGAATATTGTGTCTTCTTGTTGACAGTACACAGTATCGTTAAATCTTGTGTCTTCTTATTGACAGGACACAGTATCGTTAAATCTTGTGTCTTCTTATTGACAGTGCACAGTATCGTTAAATCTTGTGTCTTCTTATTGACAGTACACAGTATCGTTAAATTATGTGTATTCTTATTGACAGTACACAGTATTGTTAAATCTTGTGTCTTCTTATTGACAGGACATATTATTGTTAAATCTTGTGTTTTCTTACTGACAGTACACATTATCGTTGAATATTGTGACTTCTTATTGACAGTACACAGTATTGTTAAATCTTAGTGTGTTCTTATTGATAGTACACAGTATTTATAAAT
>NW_013938782.1:0-1495 GCF_000517525.1 Limulus polyphemus
TGTGTCTTCTTATTGACAGTACACAATATCGTTAAATCTTGTGTCTTCTTATTGGAAGTACACAGTATCGTTAAATCTTGTGTCTTCTTATTGACAGTGCACACTATCGTTAAATCTTGTGTATTCTTATTGACAGGACACATTATTGTTAAATCTTGTGTTTTCTTACTGACAGTACACATTATCGTTGAATATTGTGTTTTCTTATTGACAGTACACAGTATCGTTAAATCTTGTGTCTTCTTATTGACAGTGTACAGTATCGTTAAATCTTGTGTCTTCTTATTGACAGTATACAGTATCGTTAAATATTGTGTCTTCTTATTGACAGTACACAGTAATGTTAAAACTTATGTCTTCTTATTGACAGTTCACAGTATTGTTAAGTCGTATGTCCTCTTATTGATAGTACACAGTTTTGTTAAATCTTGTGTCAACTTATTGAAAGTACACAGTATCGCTAAATCTTGTGTCTTCTTATTGACAGTACACAGTAGATACTGTGTACTGTCAATAAGAAGACACCAGATTTGACATTACTGTGTACTGTCAATAAGAAGACACAAGATTTATGATACTGTGTACTGCCAATAAGAAGACACAAGATTTAACAAGTTAAATCTTGTGTCTTCTTATTGACAGTTCACAGTATTGTTAAGTCGTGTGTCCTCTTATTGACAGTACACAGTTTTGTTAAATCTTGTGTCTTCTTATTGAAAGTACACAGTATCGATAAATCTTGTGTCTTCTTATTGACAGTACACAGTATCGTTAAATCTTGTGTCTTCTTATTGATAGTGCACATTATTGCTTAATCGTGTGTCTTCTTATTAACAGTACACAGTATTGTTAAATCTTGTGTCTTCTTATTGACAGTACACAGTATCGTTAAATCTTGTGTCTTCTTATTGACAGTACACAGTATCGTTAAATCTTGTGTCTTCTTATTGACAGTACACAGTATCGTTAAATCTTGTGTCTTCTTATTGACAGTACACAGTATCGTTAAATCTTGTGTCTTCTTATTGACAGTACAACAGTATCTATATATAAAAAGACACTAGATTTAACGATACTGTGTGCTGTCAATAAAAAGACAAAATATTTAACGATACTGTGTACTGTCAATAAGAAGATACAATATTTAACGTACACAGTATTGCTAAATCGTGTGTCTTCTTATTGAGAGTACACAGTATTGTTAAATCTTGTGTCTTCTTATTGACAGTACACATATAGTTAAATCTTGTGTCTTTTATTGACAGTACACAGTATCGGTTAAATCTTGTGTCTTCTTATTGACAGTACACAGTATCGTTAAATCTTGTGTCTTCTTATTGACAGTACACAGTATCGTTAAATCTTGTGTCTTCTTATTGACAGTACACAAGTATTGTTAAATCTTGTGTCTTCTTATTGACAGTACACAGTATCGTTAAATCTTGTGTCTTCTTATTGACAGTACACAGTATCGTTAAAATCTTGTGTCTTCTTA
>NW_013938783.1:0-579 GCF_000517525.1 Limulus polyphemus
TCTCATTGTGCCCAATAGTTCTTTGTCATAGGGGTTAGACTAGATACCTTCTCCCAAGCAGGGCGCAAAACACTTGCTTTTAGAAAATCAATCATTGGCTTCAAATCTTGGTCTTTCTCCTGCTCTGATTTAATATCTATACCTGGTTCCCCTTCATCATCATCAACTCCTTCAGTCACCTTGACTTCAGCTTGATGGCACCTGGTTAGTTCAACCTACTCTTTTGCAGCAATGTCTGCAGTCATTTTTGCAGGGTCTTCGGCTCAGTCCATCGGCATTCCCATGAGATTTTCCCTCTCTGTATTCAATATCATAATTATACTGGTCTATCTTTCCAATCCAACGTGCCAGTCGTCCCTCTGGGTTCTTTAATGATCTTAACCAGTGCAACGCGGCATGGTCTGTCCTAATGGTAAACCTTGCACCATAGAGGTAAGGATGGAAATATGTCAGACTCTTTACTATAGCAAGGAGCTCCCTCCGTGTTACACAGTAGTTCCTCTCTGGTCTACTCAAAACCCCACTGAAGTATGCCACCACATGTTCGTTTTCGCCCACTTTCTGAGACAACACTCCTCC
>NW_013938784.1:0-802 GCF_000517525.1 Limulus polyphemus
AAGTTTTTCTGGTTGTTCTTGACGTTGTATATTAGTATAGAAACCCAAATGTTGTTTTTCCTATGTTTTATAGTTCTTCTTTTCGTTTTATAATAGTAGAGGATTCTAACTGTTCTTTTTACGTTTTACTGATTGTTCTTCACGTTGTATATTAGTAAAGGAAACTGTCTGTTGTTTTTTTATGTTTTAATGGTTCTTCTTCACGTTGTACAATATTAGAGGAACCTAACTGTTGTTTTATATTTTTTAATGGTTCTTCTTCACGTTATATAATATCAGAGAAACCTAACTGTTGTTTTTTATGTTTTAATGGTTATTCTTCACGTTGTATAATAGTAGAGGAACCTACCTAGTGTTATTTATGTTTTAATGGTTCTTCTTCACGTTGTATGTTATTAGAGGAATATAACAGTTGCTTGTTATGTTTTACTGGTTGTTCTTAACGTTGTATAATAGTAGATGAAACTGACTGTTGATTTTTTATGTTTTACTGGATCTTCTTTACGTTGTATTATACTAGAGGAACCTAACTGTTGTTTTTATATTTTACTGTATCTTTTTCACGTTGTATAATAGTAGAGAAACCTAACTGTTCTTTTTTATGTTTTAATGGTTCTTCTTCACGTTGTACAATATTAGAGGAACCTAACTGTTGTTTTATATTTTTTAATGGTTCTTCTTCACGTTGTATAATATCAGAGAAACCTAACTGTTGTTTTTTATGTTTTCGTGGTTCTTCTTCACGTTGTATAATAGTAGAGGAACCTAACTGTTGTTTTTATGTTTTAATAGTTTTCACGTT
>NW_013938785.1:0-596 GCF_000517525.1 Limulus polyphemus
CATATCAATGTCAACAAAATATAGTGGTCGAAAGACTAAAAGACCGTTATAACAGTCGACAAAATATAGTTTAAGAAGGAATAAATTACTATTATGAAAGTCATTAAAATATAGTGTAAGAAAGACTAAAAATACTGCTATCAAAGTCGAAAATATCTAGTCTAAGAAGGCCTAAAAAGTCAGTTATGAAAGTCGACAAAATCGAGTGGAAGAAAACTAAAAACACGTTTTCAAAGTCAACAAAATCTAGTGGAAAACTGACTAAAAGGACCCTTATGAATGTCAACAAAATCTGGAGGAAGGAAGACTAAAAGACCGTTATAACAGTCTACAAAATATAGTGGAAAACTAACTAAAACGACCCATATCAATGTCAACATAATCTAGTGGTAGGAAGATTAAAAGACCGATATAACAGTCGACAAAATATAGTTTAAGAGGGATTAAAAATACCATTATGAAAGTTATTAAAATATAGCGTAAGAAACACTAAAAATACCTCTATCAAAGTCGAAAATATCTAGTCTAAGAAGGTCTAAAAAGACAATTATGAAAGTCGACAAAATCGAGTGGAAGAAAACTAATAACACGTTTTC
>NW_013938786.1:0-628 GCF_000517525.1 Limulus polyphemus
CACAAGATTTAACGATACTGTGTACTGTCAGTAAAAAGACACAAGATTTAACAATACTGAGTCCTGTCAATAAGAAGAACAAGGATTTATCAATACTGTGCACTGTCAATAAGAAGACACAAGATTTAACGATACTGTGTACTGTCAATAAGAAGAGACAAGATTTAACAATACTGTGTACTGTCAATAAGAAGTCACAAAATTTAACAATATTGTATCCTGTCAATAAGAAGATAAAGAATTTATCAATACTGTGTACTGTCAATAAGAAGACACAAGATTTAACAATACTTTGTCCTGTCAATAAGAACATATAGGATTTATCAATACTGTGAACTGTCAAAAAGAAGACACAAGATTTAACAATACTGTGTCCTGTGAATAAGAAGATACAGGATTTATCAATACTGTGTACTGTCAATAAGAAGACACAGATTTAACAATACTGTGTCTTCTTATTGACAGGAAAAAGGATTTATCAATACTGTGTACTGTCAATAAGAAGACTCAAGATTTAACGATACTGTGTACTATCATAACAAGTAATAAGATTTAATGATACTGTGTAATATCAATAACAAAGCCACAAGATTTAACAATACTGTGTCCTGTCAATAAGAAGATACAG
>NW_013938787.1:0-723 GCF_000517525.1 Limulus polyphemus
AACACTTAGGTTTAACTCTAGTTACCGCATTTATAACGCCATACTCATCTTTAGCGTTATTTGGTACAGCAAATCCACGAACACCTAGATGTAACTCTAGTTACCGAATTTGTAAACACCATACACATCTTTAGCGTTATTTGGTACAACAACTCCACGAATACCTAGCTGTAACTCTATTTACCGAATTTATAACCACCATACTCATCTTTAGCTTTACTTGGCAAAAACTACTTCATGAACACCTAGGTGTAACTATAGTTACCGAATTTATAAGCACCATACACATCTTTAGCGTTATTTGGTACAACAACTCCACGAACACCTAGGTGTAACTCTAGTTACCGAATTTATAAAGATGAGTGTGGTGGTTAGCGTTATTTGGTACAACAACTCCACGAACACCTAGGTGTAAGTCTAGTTACCGAATTTGTAACCAACATACTCATCTGTAGCGTTATTTGGTACAAAAACTCCACGAACACCTAGGTGAAACTCTAGTTACCGAACTTATAACCACCACACTCATCTTTAGCCTTACTTGATACAACTACTCCATAAACACCTAGGTATAACTCTAGTTACCGAATTTATAATCACCATACTCATCGTTAGCTTTACTTGGTACAACTACTCCATAAACACCTAGGTAAAACTCTAGTTACCGAATTTATAACCATCATAGTCATCTTTAGTCCTACTTGGTACAACTACTCCATGAAC
>NW_013938788.1:0-507 GCF_000517525.1 Limulus polyphemus
ATTGTTTTTCCTCATATTTCGATACAAAGATGCCCTCGATGTAAGACTTTCAAAATGGATATCCTTTCATCAAAATTCCCAATAGTTATATTATAAACTGCTTTCAAAATTTTGGTTAGCATCGATTTTACTGTTTTTTTGTTTCCAGTTATATTGTAAAAAACAATAGCTTTAAAAATAAGATTATTCAAACAAAATCCCCATATGTAAAAGGCCATGACGTCTTCCTATGAAATAAACTCCTCCTTTTGAACTGTTTTTAACCTGGGATATCTAAAGTTTCATATTTTAGTTTCTCACTGAACATAGTATTTTCGTTAATGTTATATTGTCTGAATTTTAAGTTTTCGAACGAACTAATCACTATCAGATATTTTTCTTTAAATTTTGCGTCATAAAATAGTTTTTAAATTTTCCAAAAAAATACATATTTTCACCCAAAAAGCCAAGGCTATAGCCCATGTTTTTGCCGAAAAAAAACAATTTTTTTCAAAACCCTCATATTTC
>NW_013938789.1:0-2415 GCF_000517525.1 Limulus polyphemus
AATCGATGGATCTTAACCAACTTCGGTATGTATATTAACTAGTTCGTTCCACAGTATCAGGCGAAGTTTCACCTTCCTACTTTTCGTATTAAGGGAGTTATGGAAGGTTTTTCGTTTTGTACCAATACGTAGTTCCATGTGGACGGATCTTTTCCAAATTTTATATGAACGTTCGTTGCATACTTGCGTATTTACAAGGAAAAATCTAGCTTCGTATTATCATTTTTCCGACTTTTGTGGTTCTTTTCTTACTACTTTATTGGCTTTCTGAAAGAGTATATGTACTGCAGTGAAGCTAATTAATTCTTCTTTGTTGTCGATTAACTGCAACCACAGGTTATTAAATCGATAGATCTTAACCAAATTCGGTATGTATAATAACTAGTTCGTTCCACAGTATCATTCGAAGTTTCACCTTCCTACTATTCGTATTAAGGGAGTTATGGGAGGTTTTGCGTTTTGTACCAGTACTTCGTCACATTTAGACGAATCTTCTTAAATTTTTTTATGCAAGGTTCGTGGGAGCTTTTTACATTTATTTACAAAATTCACACTTTGTATTTTTAGTTTTACGATTTTCGTGGTCGTTTTTTGTTCCTCTTTTATTGGCTTCACTGAGAGCGTATGTGTAACGCAGTGAAGCTTTTGGTTACTGATTGTTTCTCGATTTCTTGTTACCAGAGAGTCTTGGATTGATGGTTCTTTACCAAATTAGGTATGTAGGAACGCTCTATCGTAGCACAGTTATTTGCAGAATATAACCCTTCTGCTGTTCATTTTAAGAGAGTTGTGGAAGGTTCTACGTTTGGTGTGTTTATTCAGAGTTTACCCCTCCTTTGGTTCATTTTAAGGGAGATATGAAAGGTTTTGCGTTTTGTACCAGTCCTTCGTTCCATTTGGACAGATCTTTTCAAAATTTTATATGAACGTTCGTTGCATACTTGCGTATTTACAAGTAAAATTCTAATTTCGTATTATCATTTTTGCGACTTTTGTGGTCCTTTTCTTACTACTTTATTGGCTTTCTGTAAGAGTATGTGTACTGCAGAGAATCTTTTTGATTATGCTCTGTTATTGATTATTTGCTACCACTGGTTACTAAATCGATGGATCTTAACCAAATTCGGTATGTATATTAACTAGTTCGTTCCACAGTATCATGCAAAGTTTCACCTTCCTACTGTTCGTTTTAAAGGAGTTACGAGAGGTTTTGAACCTTCCATAAAAAAATTAAGAAGATTCGTCTAAATGTGATGAAGTACTGGTACAAAACGCGTGGGAATGTTGCACATTTACGTACAAAATTCTAACTTTCTAGTATAAGTTTTACGAATTTTGTTGTCCTTTTCTGTTACTCTTTTATTGGCTTCCCTGAAAGCGTAAGTGTACTGCAGTGAAGCTTTTGGTTACTGATTGTTTCTCGATTTCTTGTTACCAGAGGGTCTTGAATTGATGGTTCTTTACCAAATTTGGTATGTAGGTACACTTTATCGTTACAAAGTTATATGCAGAGTTTCACCCTCCAATTGTTCATTTTAAGGGAGTAATGGTAGGTTTTGTGTTTTGTACCAGAACTTCGTTCCTTTTTGACGGATTTTCTCAAATTTTTTTATGAACGTTCGTTGCATAATTGCGTAATTACATGCAAAATAGTGGCTTTGTATTATCATTTTTCCGTCTTTTATGGTCCTTTTTTACTATATTGGCTTTGTGAAAGAGCATGTGTATTGCAGTGAAGCTTTTTAATTCTGCTCTGTTATCGATTTCCTGCTACCCCAGGTTACTAAATCTTTGGATCTTAAACAAATTCGGTATGTATATTAACTAGTTCGTTCCACTGTATCATGCAAAGTTTCACCCTCCTACTGGAATGAAGTACTGGTACAAAACGCAAAATCTTACATAACTCCCTTAAAATGAACAGTAAAAGGGTGGAACTCTGCCTATAACTTACTAAGGATAAAGTGTACCTACATACCAAATTTGGTAAAAACCATCAATTCAAGACCCTCTGGTAACAAGAAATCGAGAAACAATCAGTAACCAAAAGCTTCACTGCAATACACTTACGCTTTCAGGGAAGCCAATAAAAGAATAACAAAAAACCACCACAAAAATCGTAAAACTAATACCAGAAAGTTAGAATTTTGTAAGTAAATGTGCAACGTTCCCACGAACCTTCCATAAAAAAATTAAAAAGATTTGTTTAAATTTGAAGAAGTACTAGTACAAAACGCAATACCTTCCTTAACGCCTTTAAAACGAATATAAGAGACCGTCTAAATCAAATTTTTTGAACGTTCGTTGCATATTTGCATAATCACATGCAAAATTCTAGCTTCCTATTATCATTTTTCCATCTTTTATGGTCCTTTTTTACTATATTGGCTTTCTGAAAGAGTATGTGTACTGCAG
>NW_013938790.1:0-603 GCF_000517525.1 Limulus polyphemus
TGTAGTTTACTGGATACATATATTATAATTTGTAGTTTACTGGATACAGATATTATAACTTGTAGTCAACACAGTAAAGATATTATAACTTGTAGTTAACTAACTACAGATTTTATAACTTGTAGTTAACTAACTACAGATTTTATAACTTGTAGTTTACTGACTACAGATTTTATAACTTGTAGTTTACTGGATACAGATATTATAACTTGTAGTTTACTGGATACAGATATTATAACTTGAAGTTTACTGAGTATAGATATTATAACTTGTAGTTTACTGAGTATAGATATTGTAACTTGTAGTTTACTGGATACAGATATTATAACTTGTAGTTTACACAGTACAAATATTATAACTTGTAGTTTACTGGATACAGATATTATAACTTGTAGTTTACTGAGTATAGATATTATAACTTGCAGTTTACTGAGTACAGATATTATAATTTGTAGTTTACTGGATACAGACATTATAACTTGTAGTTTACTGGATACAGATATTATAACTTATTGTTTACTGGATACAGATATTATAACTTGTAGTTTACTGGATACAGATATTGTAACTTGTAGTTTACTGACTACAGATATTATAACTTGT
>NW_013938791.1:0-917 GCF_000517525.1 Limulus polyphemus
CTGTATCCCAAATTACTTCTGATTCGTTTTCATGTTCAGATTGCGCTTCGTTTATTTGATTGATCATTTGTTTTTCGACCGTTTCGTTACTTTCTACTCTAATTCTACTCAGAGCGTCTACGTTAGAATGTTTTTTATGTATTATTTCAAAGTCATAACCCTGCAATAATAAAGACCATCTAGCTAATCTAGAAGAAAGGTCTTTTAATGTCATTAACCATTTTAGAGGTGCATGATCTGTAATAATGGTAAACTTTCGGCCATATAAATAACAACGAAAAGTTTTAATTCCATGTACTACAGCCAAGCACTCTTGCTCTGTAACTGAGTAGTTGATTTCGGCTTTTCCAAACTGTCTACTCTGATAAGCTATAGGGTGTTCCTTACCGTTTTCATCTAACTGTGATAATACTGCACCTATAGCGAAACCTGAAGCATCTGTGCTTAGTATAAATTCTTTACTAAAATCTGGGTAGCTTAATATCGGTGCTTTTAATAAAGCTTCTCTCAGATTTTCGAATGCTTCCTGTCTTTTATCTGTCCACTGAAATTTTATTTCTTTCTTAGTTAACTCAGTTAGGGGTTTTGCTAATAAAGCAAAATGTGGTATAAATCTTCTATAGAATCCCACAAATCCTAGAAATGCGCGAATATCTTTCACGGATTTAGGTACTGGATAATTTCTACAAACTTCTAACTTTTTAGGGTCAATAGATTAAGAAAAGCAAACTTAAAACTTAAACCAAGTAAATGTCAGTTTTTGAAAAATGAAGTAGAATACTTGGGTCATATAGTGACCGCAGACGGTGTAAAACCCGAATACATGTCTCAACCTTTCTAAGTGTTCTTCAAAACTTGCTGCGAACACTATAACATCGTCTAAGTAACAGAAACATTCGGAATCTTGCAAGCCTGAT
>NW_013938792.1:0-440 GCF_000517525.1 Limulus polyphemus
CTTCAAGACTCAACTGGTCCCATTGTGCCCAATAGTTCTTTGCCACAGGGCTTAGACTAGACACCTTCTCCCAATCAGGGCGCAAAACACTTGCTTTTAGAAAATCAATTTTTGGCTTCAAATCTTGGCCTTTCTCCTGTTCTGCTTTGATGTCTATATTTGGTTCCAATTCACCATCATCAACTCTTTCAGTCGGCTTGACATCAGCTTGATGGCACCTGGTTAGTTCAACCTCTCTTTTGCAGCAATGTCTGCAGTCATTTTTGCATGGTCTTCGGCTTGGTCCATCAGCATTACCATGGGATTTTCCTTCTCTATATTGAATACTATAATTATACTGGTCTATTTTTCCGATCCAACGTGCTAGTTGTCCCTCTGGGTTCTTTAATGATCTTAACCAGCGTAACGCAGCATGGTCTGTCCTGATAGTAAACCTTGCA
>NW_013938793.1:0-675 GCF_000517525.1 Limulus polyphemus
AACTAGATTTTGGCCATACACGAATTGGCTATGGCGGCGATATTGAATTTCATCACAAAACGTTAAATTTTACATTTGTTTCTTACCTAATGTAATTGTCTGATTATTTGAGTATCAAAAAATATCTCAAAATTCTAAGATGCGGAAGGGTCAGATGATGAAGTGATATTAGGCTAAAAGTAATGTTGCAAACTTGTTTTTCGCTATAACTCTTAGTATAAAACTACTTGAGGTTTTTACCCGTAATTAGGTGAAGTCAAAGTTTTCCAGTATTATTGATAATATTGTTACAACACGCGCTCAACATCAATGCTTCTGTCAGCAACATTGTTACGTGTTACGTACGTAGTTAAGAATCTCTTTATATTCTAATCCTTAAACGATTCTGTCTTAGCCTTCTTTCTATGTAACACAGTTTTGTTATAGATGTGTGTTTTACCTAATTTCAACACTTTTTTCAAAAACGGTAATTATGACTAATTCAAACTATAGTATATTTCTTTTTTTTAAGTTGTGTTTGTTTGTTTGGAATCAAGCACAAAGCTACACAATGGGTTATCTGTGCTCTGCTCACACCACAGGTATCGAAACCCGATTTCTAAAGTGCAAGTCCGCAGACATACCGCTGTGCCACTGTGGGTTTTTTAAAAGTTAAGCACAAAGCTACACAATGGG
>NW_013938794.1:0-796 GCF_000517525.1 Limulus polyphemus
CGAGAAAGTTACGGGAAGTTGTGTTGCGTCAATCCCATGATACTGTAATAGGGGGACATCTCGGAGTTAATAAGACATTGAGTCAATTACGACAGAGAGTTTACTGGATAGGTATGAGGCAAGATGTGGAAGAATGTTGCAGTACATGCAGTGCTAAAAGGGGACCCAAGCATAAGAGACGCCCACCTTATGAAGAGTTGCCCGAAAATGTATCAAAGTTTGTGAAAGTGTTATCGGAAAGGATGGATGATATTCACCATCAAGTGCGTTCAAACTTGAAAACGTCTGCTGATTCGATGAAGCTGTCATATGATAAGAGATCTACTGAAGTCAGCCATGAACCAGGAGACAAGGTGAGGTTGTATAATCCCAGGAAGACCAAAGGGAAGTCTCCTAAGTTGTCTTCTCCATGGGAAGGCCCATATGACACAGTGGATCGTCTCTCAGACGTGACTTTCCGGGTAAAATGTGGTCGGCGAGGTAAACCAAAAGTGGTGCATGCCAACAGGCTTTGCCGTTATCACGGTCCAGGACATTTCAGTTGGGACGAAGTGAACAACAGAACAAACGACGCTGTTGAAGAGGTGTCACCTGAAAAAGCCACTGTCGAAGAAGAAACTCTACTCAGCTTTGAGAAGGGAAACAGTGAAGCTACCACTAATGTAACTATTACCGACGATAGGACATTTCCTGATGAAGCAGAAGAACCCCACATGAAGCAGAAGCCGAGACGGAGGCCAGTACAGAAGAAGATACGTCCCGTAAAATTAAGAGACTTTGTTGAATTCTAATTTTG
>NW_013938795.1:0-527 GCF_000517525.1 Limulus polyphemus
AAAACGTTCCATAACTCCTTTAAAACAAACAGTAGGAAGGTAAAACTCTGCATATTACTACGCAACGTTAAAGTGTACCTACATACCAAATTTGGTGAAGAATCATCAATTTAGGACCCTCTGGTAACAAGAAATTGAAAAACAATCAGTAACCAAAAGCTTCACTGCAGTACACATACGCTTTCAGAAAAGCCAATAAAAGAGTAACATAAAACGACCACAAAAGTCCCAAAAATTATAATAGAAGGCTAGAATTTTGCATGAAAACACGCAAGTATGCAACGAACGTTACTGAAAAAATTCGAGAAGATCCGTCCAAATGGAACGAAGTACTGGTACAAAACGCAATACGGTCCATAACTCCTTTAAAACAAACAGTAGGAAGGTAAAACTCTGCATATTACTACGCAACGTTAAAGTGTACCTACATACCAAATTTGGTGAAGAATCATCAATTTAGGGTTACCAGAGGGTATTTCTTCGAAAAACAATCAGTAACGAAAAGCTTCACTGCAGTACACATACGC
>NW_013938796.1:0-626 GCF_000517525.1 Limulus polyphemus
TTTAATCCACTCGGACTTAAGGAAACACATGTAGATATGTTGTAAATATATAAGTTAATCAACATTTTGGCTGCAGACAAAAGTCAACAGTGGCTCATAGAACGATATTAGCTACTGAGTCCTATATAATCCACTCGGACTTAATGAAACACATGTAGATATGTTGTAAATATATGAGTTAGTTAACATTTTGGCTGCAGAAAATGTCAACAGTGGGTCATAGAACGATACCACTTATTGGGTCCTATTTAATCCACTCGGACTTAAAAAACACATGTAGATATGTTATAAATAGATGAGTTAATTAACAC
Source organism: Limulus polyphemus (assembly GCF_000517525.1). Classification (NCBI taxonomy): domain Eukaryota; kingdom Metazoa; phylum Arthropoda; class Merostomata; order Xiphosura; family Limulidae; genus Limulus; species Limulus polyphemus. Next base: position 312 of record NW_013938796.1, read on the forward strand.
ATTGACTTCAGACTAAAGTCATCAGTGAGTCATAGAACGATGCTAGCTATTGGGTCCTATTTAATCCACTCGGACTTAAGGAAACACATGTAGATATGTTGTAAATATATAAGTTAATCAACGTTTTGGCTTCAGACTAAAGTCAACAGTGGCTCATAGAACGATACTAGCTATTAGGTCCTATATAATCCACTCGGACTTAAGGAAACACATGTAGATATGTTGTAAATATATAAGTTAATTAACATTTTCGCTGCAGAAAAATTCAACAGTGGGTCACAGAACGATACTAGTTTTTGGGTCCTATTTAATCCA
>NW_013938797.1:0-502 GCF_000517525.1 Limulus polyphemus
GCTAAAGATGAGTATAGTGGTTATAAACTCGGTAACTAGAGTTACACCTAGGTGTTCATGGACTAGTTGTACCAAGTAAGGCTAAAGATGAGTATGGTGGTTATAAACTCGGTAACTAGAGTTACACCTAGGTGTTCGTGGAGTTGTTGTACCACGTAAGGCTAAAGATGAGTATGTTGGTTATAAATTCGGAAACAAAAGTTATACCTATGTGTTCATGGAGTAGTTGTACCAAGTAAGGCTAAAGATGAGTATGTTGGTTATAAATTCCGTAACAAGAGTTACACCTAAGAGTTCATGGAGTAGTTGTACCAAGTAAGGCTAAAGATGAATTTGGTGGTTATAAATTCGGTAACTGCAGTTACACCTAATTGTTCATGGAGTAGTTGTACCAAGTAAGGCTAACGATGAGAATGGTGGTTATAAATTCTGCAACTAGAGTTACACCTACGTGTTCTTGGAGTAGTTGTACCAAGTAAGGCTAAAGATGAGTATGGTGGTT
>NW_013938798.1:0-649 GCF_000517525.1 Limulus polyphemus
TGTATATTATTATGTTAAGTGTTGACAATACATTAATTGTGGAATATCAGCTGTATATTATTCTATTATGTGTTGACAATATATTAACAATGGAATATCAGCTGTATATTATTATATTAAATATTGTACAATATATTAACTGTGGAATATTGGCTGTATATTATTATTTTAAGTGTTGACAATACATTAAATGGGAAATATCTTCTGTATATTATTATTTTAATTGTTGACGATACATTAACCATGTAATATCAGCTATATATTATTATGTTAAGTGTTGACAATATATTTACCATGGAATATCAGATGTATATTATTATGTTAAGTGTTGAAAATACATTAACCAAGGAAAATCAGCTGTATATTATTATGTTAAGTGTTAACAATACGTTAACCATGGAATATCAACTGTATATTATTATATTATGTGTTGACAATACATTAACCATGGAATATCAGCTGTATTTTAGTATGTTAAGTGTTAAAATAAATTAATTGTGGAATATCAGCTGTATATTATAATATTAAGTGTTGACAATACATTAACTGTATAATTACAGCTGTATATTATTATGTTAAGTGTTGACAATTCATTAACTGTGTAATATCCGCTGTATATTATTATGTTATGTGTTGACAATACATTAAC
>NW_013938799.1:0-1046 GCF_000517525.1 Limulus polyphemus
ATGAGCTCAGTAGTTACACACACTGGTCCCCACAATCTTGTAGAATGTCCTGTCACACCATAAAGCTTCTGTATGGCTTCTGGTACTCCTTCATGATCTTAAGACCTTGATGCTCACAAGGGTTTGCTGAGATGCAGAATCTATGACAAAGTTGCACTTTTGGCCATCCAGCTTTCCGGTCACATAGATGCTGTGTGTGCTTGGCATTTTACATCTAGCTGTAGGGACTTTCAATATGGGGGTTGGTGAGTGTCCCTCAATACCAACCACTACTGGTCTCCTTGAGGCTGACATGTTGGTAATATTCTTCCTACAATGGCTCCTCAGTTGTCCTTGCTCCCCACAATTCCAATAGCCTTTCTGGGTAGCAGCCTTTCCTGCTGTATCATCTCCCCTGTGTAAAAGTTTCAGCATTGAGCTCTCTTGTGCCCAGGTTTATTACAGTGCCAGCAAAGTCCCACAAACCTCTCTGAAATCTGACCTTTTGTGGCCTTGAATCCAGATGACTGTACCAACCTTGGTACCTCTGTGCTGGACTTAACGTAGGATTCAAATTCGAGAGCTGTGGCCATTGCATCCTGCATGATAGAGGGGTGAGCTTGCATAACTTGTATCTTAAGTTGTGGACTGTCCAAAGCATCTACGAACTGATCCCTCAGCAACACCTTGAAGAGATCGGGTGGTGCAGTTGGGTAGGCCTTGTGTGCCATGCTTCCAAGTCCTGTGCCAGCTCTTACAGTCTCTCCCCTTTAGCACGGATTCTCGTCCTAAACCTAGCCCTGTAGACTTCCGACTGATTTTGGGTTCCGTACCTGAGTTCTAGAGCCACTACCAGTGCTCTATAGTTGTGCCTGTCGTCTGCTGACAACTGTCCAAGTATTTCCAGTGGTTGTCCTTTCAAGCTCGTTGCCAGGTATACTGCTTTCTGCTCCTCTGTCCATCCGTTCATCTCTGCCAGTAACTCAAACTGTGCTCTATATGCTTCCCACAGTGCTTTCCCATACGTATTCCTGTGGCTTCCTTTCATATTGGATCACTCCTAGTAC
>NW_013938800.1:0-458 GCF_000517525.1 Limulus polyphemus
CAAAAGTTACCCACACTGGTCCCCACAATCTTGTAGAATGTCCTGTCACACCACAGAGCTTCTGCATGGCTTCTGGTACTCATTCGTGATCTAACACCATGATGCTCACGAGGGTTTGCTGAGACGCAGAGTCTATGACAAAGTTGCACCTTTGGCCATCTAGTTTTCCTGTCACATAGACACTGTGTGTGATTGGCATTTTACGCCTAGCTGTTGGGACTTTCACGATGGGGGTTTGTGAGTGTCCCTCAACACCAACCACTACTGGTCTCCTTGAGGCTGACTTGTTAGTAATATTCCTCCTACACTGGCTCCTCAAATGTCCGTGCTTTCCACAGTTCCAACAAACTTTCTGGATACCAGCCTTTTCTGCTGTGGTATCTCCCCTGTGTTGAAGTTGCCTGCATTGAGCTCTCTTGTGCCCAGGTTTATTACAGTGCCAGCAAAGTCCCTCAAAC
>NW_013938801.1:0-648 GCF_000517525.1 Limulus polyphemus
TTTCTTACTGACAGTACACAGTATCGTTGAATATTGTGTCTTCTTATTGACAGTACACAGTATCGTAAAATCTTGTGTATTCTTATTGACCGGAAACATTATTGTTAAATCTCGTGTTTTTTTACTGACAGTACACATTATCGTTGAATATTGTGTCTTCTTATTGACAGTACACAGTATCGTTAAATCTTGTGTCTTCTTATTGACAGTACACAGTATCGTTAAATCTTGTGTCTTCTTATTGACAGTACACAGTATCGTTAAATCTTGTGTCTTCTTATTGACAGGACACATTATTGTTAAATCTTGTGTTTTCTTACTGACAGTACATATTATCTTTGAGTATTGTGTCTTCTTATTGACAGTACACAGTATCGTTAAATCTTGTGTCTTCTTATTGACAGTACACAGTATCGTTAAATCTTGTGTCTTCTTATTTGTGTACTGTCGTATTTCCTGTCAATAAGAAGACACAAGATTTAACCACATTATTGAAGAAACACAAGATTTAAAACTGAGAGTACACATTATCGTTAAATCTTGAATGTTCTTATTGATAGTACACAGTATTTATAAATCTTGTGTCTTCTTATTGACAGTACACAGTATTGTTAAATCTTGTGTCTTCTTATTGACAGTACACAGTAT
>NW_013938802.1:0-888 GCF_000517525.1 Limulus polyphemus
TGGAAACCTTGAGCATCTACATACAAAATTCTAAATTTCTAGTTTTACTTTTACGCTTTTTGGGGTCGTTTTATGTTACTCTTTTATTGGTTTGCCTGAAAGCATATGTGTACTGTAGTGAAGCTTTTGTTTACTGATTGTTTCTCGATTACTTGTTACCAGAGGATCCTGAATTGATAGTTCTTCTCCAATTTTGGCATGTAGGTACATTTTATCGTTGCGCAGTTACATGCAGACTTTCACCTTCCTACTATTCGTTTTAAGGGAGTTATGGAAGGTTTTGCGTTTTGTGCTTCTACTTCGTCCCATCTAGTCGAATCTTCTTCAAATTTAATATGAAGGTTCGTGGAAATCTTGAGCATTTACATACAAAATTCTAACTTTCTAGTATTACTATTACGATTTTTGTGGTCGCTTTATGTTACTCTTTTATTGGCTTGCCTAAAGGCGTATGTCTACTGCAGTGAAGCTTTTGGTTACTGATTGTTTCTCGATTTCTTAAACCCAGAGGGTCCTGGAAGAACTATCAATTACTTAAAACGAATAGTAGGAAGGTGAAAGTCTGCATGTAACTGCGCAACGATAAAATGTACCTACATACCAAATTTCGTAAAACCTTCCATAACTCTTCCGGTAAAAAACGCCGTCTTAATGGGACGAAGAATCTTCGTAAAATTTCATATGAAGGTTCGTGGAAACATTGAGCATTTACATACAAAATTCTAACTTTTTAGTATTACTATTAAGATTTTCGTGATCGCTTTATGTTTCTCTATTATTTGCTTGCCTCAAGGCGTTTGTGTACTGAACTGAAGCTTTTGGTTACTGATTGTTTCTCGATTTCTTGTAACCAGAAGATCCTGAATTGATAGTTCTTCTCCAATTTTT
>NW_013938803.1:0-925 GCF_000517525.1 Limulus polyphemus
TCCAATGAAGTTATATCAAGTTGGTGCACAAATGGAAAGAGTAGCCGTTGACATTGCTGGTCCTCTGCCCCAAACTCGTGCTGGAAACAAATACATTTGTGTGGTGATGGATTATTTCACCAAGTGGCCGGAGGCATATGCAATACCAAATCAGGAAGCTACAAGTGTAGCTTCGGCTATTAGTGATTTCTTCTTCAGATTTGGTATGCCATACCAAACGCATTCGGATCAAGGCCGTAACTTTGAATCAGCTGTGTTCCAAGAATGCTGCAAGTTGTTTGGCATCCGAAAGACCAGGACAACGCCACTTCACCCACAGTCTGATGGGATGGTAGAAAAGTACAACTGGACACTGGGACGGGAATTGGCAAAGTTTTGTAATAGCCGTCAAGATGACTGGGATGTCTTACACCCTCCACTGTTGATGGCCTATAGGACAGCAGAGCATGAAACCACCGGATACACTCCAGTAAAGTTGATGTTTGGTCGGGAACTTCGGTTGCCAGTGGATCTGTTAATAGAACGCTTACCTTATGAAGAGTTGCCTGAGAATGTGTCAGAGTTTGTGGAAGTGTTATCGGAAAGGATGGATGATATTCACCATCAAGTGCGTTCAAACTTGAAAACGTCTGCTGATTCGATGAAGTTAACTTATGATAAGAGATCTACTGAAGTTAGCTTTGTACCTGGAGACAAGGTATGGTTGTGTAATCCCAGGAAGACCAAAGGGAAGTCTCCTAAGTTGTCTTCTCCATGGGAAGGCCCATATGACATAGTGGATCGTCTCTCAGACGTGACGTTACGGGTAAAATGTGGTCGGCGAGGTAAACCAAAAGTGGTGCATGCCAACAGGCTTTGGCGTTATCACGATCCAGGACATTTCAGTTGGGATGAAGTGGACAACAGAACAAATGACGCTGCTGAA
>NW_013938804.1:0-648 GCF_000517525.1 Limulus polyphemus
GTTGTTGTTTCTTGCCTTGAACAAACAGGGGTCGTTGTAAGTCTTTAATGTGTTGTTGTATCTATTCTGATACTGACAGGAGTTGTTGTAAGTATTTTATGTGTTTTTGTAGATAACCTGGTACTCGCACCGGTTGTTGAAAGTCTTTAATGTGTTGTTGTATCTATCGTGGTACTGGCTGGAGTTGTTATAAGTCTGTATTGTGTTGATGTTTATAGCTTTGAACGGGCGGGGGTTGTTAAAAGTCTTTAATGTATTTTTGTATCTATCCTGGTACTTGCAGGAGTTGTTGTTAGTACTTAATGTGTTTTTGTATCTATCCTGGTACGGGCAGGGATAGTTTTAAGTCTTTAATGTGTTGTTGTATCTAACCTGATACTGGCAGGAGTTGTTGTAAGTATTTTATGTGTTTTTGTATCTAACCTGGTACTGGCACGGGTTGTTGAAAGTCTTTAATGTGTTGTTGTATCTATCGTGGTACTGGCAGGAGTTGTTATAAGTCTGTATTGTGTTGATGTTTATAGCTTTGAACGGGCAGGGGTTGTTGTAAGTCTTTATGTGTTGATGTTTCTAGCTTTGAACGAGCAGGGTTTTTGTAGGTCCTTAATGAGTTGTTGTATCTAACCTGGTACTGACAGGAGTTGTTGT
>NW_013938805.1:0-592 GCF_000517525.1 Limulus polyphemus
CAAAGCTGACTTCAGTAGATCTCTTATCATAAGTTAACTTCATCGAATCAGCAGACGTCTTCAAGTTTGAACGCACTTGATGGTGAATATCAGCCATCCTTTCCGATAACACTTTCACAAACTCTGACACATTTTCAGGCAACTCTTCATAAGGTGGGCATCCCTTCTGCTTGGGTCCCCTTTTAGCACTACATGTACTGCATGTCCTGCACTATTCTTCCACATCTCGCCTCATACCTATCCAGTAAAACCTTTGTCGTATGTGACTCAATGTCTTCTTAATTCCGAGATGTCCTCCTGTTAAATTATCATGGGATTGACGCAGCACAACTTCCTGTAACTTCCTCGGTATAACTGTTTGCCAAGTCATCACTTTCCCATCTGTAGTTTCCCATCTCCGGACAAGAATACCATTTTCAAGCTTTAACTGGTCCCATTGCATCCAATAGTCTTTTATCACAGGGCTTAGACTAGACACCTTCTCCCAAGCAGGGCGCAAAACTCTTATTTTTAGGAAATCAATTATAGGCTTCAAATCTTGGTCTTTCTCCTGTTCTGCTTTTTATATCAGTATTTGGTTCCACTTCATCAT
>NW_013938806.1:0-1928 GCF_000517525.1 Limulus polyphemus
AAAAATCCGTTATAACAGTCGACCAAATATGGTTGAAAACTGACTAAAACGACCCATATCAATGTCAACAAAATCTAGAGGAAGGAAGACTAAAACACCGTTATAACAGTCGACAAAATATTGTTTAAGAAGGATTAAAAGTACCATTATGAAAGTCATTAAAATATAGTTTAAGAAGGACTAAAAATACCGCTATCAAAGTCAAAAATATCTAGTCAAAGAAGGCCTAAAAAGTCAGTTATGAAAGTCGAAAAAATCGAGTGGAAGAAAACTAAAAACACGTTTTAAAAGTCCAAAAAATCTTGTGGAAAACTTACTAAAAGGACCCTAATCAATGTCAACAAAATTTGGAGGAAGGAAGATTAAAAGACCGATATAACAGTCGACAAAATATAGTTTAAGAAGGATTAAAAATACCATTATAAAGTCATTAAAATATAGCGTAAGAAACACTAAAAATACCTCTATCAAAGTCGAAAAAAATTTTGTTGACATTGATAAGGGTCCTTTTATTCAGTTTTCCGCTAGATATTTTTGACTTTGAAAATGTGTTATTAGTTTTCTTCCACTCGATTTTTCGACTTTCATAACTATCTTTTTAGCCCTTCTTAGCTTAGATATATTTTGTCGACTCTTATAACGGACTTTTGATCTTCCTTCCTCCTAGTGGAAAACTGACTAAAACGACCCATATCAATGTCAACAAAATCTATTGAAAGGAAAACTAAAAGACCTTTATAACAGTCGACAAAATATAGTTTAAGAAGGATTAAAAATACCTTTATGAAAGTCATTAAAATATAGTGTAAGAAAGACTAAAAATACCGCTATCAAAGCCAAAAATAACTAGTCTAAGAAGGCCTAAAAGTCTTTTATGAAAGTCGACAAAATCGAGTGGAAGAAAACTAAAAATACGTTTTCAAAGTCAACAAAATCTAGTGGAAAACTGACTAAAAGGACCCTTATCAATGTCAACAAAATCTGGAGGAAGGAAGACCAAAAGTCCGTTATAACAGTCGACAAAATATAGTGGAAAACTGACTAAAAGGACCCATATCAATGTCAACAAAATCTTGTGGAAGGAAGACTAAAAGACCGTTATAACAGTCTACAAAATATAGTTTAATAAGGATTAAAAATATCATTATGAAAGTCATTAAAATATAGTTTAAGAAAGACTAAAAATACCGCTATCAAAGTCGAAAATATCTAGTCTAGGAAGGCCTAAAAAGACTGTTATGAAAATCGACAAAATCGAGTGGACGAAAACTAAAAGCATGTTTTCAAAGTCAACAAAATCTAGTGGAAAACGAACTAAAAGGAACCTTATCAATGTCAACAAAATCTGGAGGAAGGAATACTAAAAGACAGTTTATAACAGTCGACAAAATATATTGGAAAACTGACTAAAACGACCCATATCAGTGTCAACAAAATCTAGTGGAAGGAAGACTAAAAGACCGTTATAACAGTCGACAAAATATTGTTTAAGAAGGATTAAAAATACCATTATGAAAGTCATTAGAATATAGTTTAAGAAAGACTAAAAATACCGCTATCAAAGTCGAAAATATCTAGTCTTAGAAGGCCTAAAAAGACTGTTATGAAAGTCGACAAAATCTAGTGGAAGAAAACTAAAGACACGTTTTCAAAGTCAAAAATATCTAGTGGAAAACTGACTAAGCGGACCCTTATCAATGTTCTTCCTTCCTCCAGATTTTGTTGTTTTGGTTTTGTTGACATTGATATGGGTCGTTTTAGTCAGTTTTCAACTATATTTGGTCGACTGTTATAACGGACTCTAGTGGAAGGAAAACTAAAATACCTTTATAACAGTCGACAAAATATAGTTTATGAAGAATTAAAAATACCATTATGAAAGTCATTAAAATATAGTGTAAGAAAGACTAAAAATACCGCTATCAAAG
>NW_013938807.1:0-672 GCF_000517525.1 Limulus polyphemus
CTGGGATTATACACCCATATCTTGTCTCCAGGTACAAAGCTGACTTCAGTAGATCTCTTATCATAAGTTAACTTCATCGAATCAGCAGACGTTTTCAAGTTTGAACGCACTTGATGGTGAATATCAACCATCCTTTCCGATAACACTTCCACAAACTCTGATATATTCACAGGCAACTCTTCATCATTTGGGCGTCCCTTATGCTTAGGTCCCCTCTTAGCACTACATGTATTGCATGTCCTGCACCAGTCTTCCCCATCTCGCCTCATACCTATCCAGTAAAATCTTTGTCGTAGATGACTCAATGTCTTCCTAATTCCGAGATGTCCTCCTGTTAAATTATCACGGGATTGACGCAGCACAACTTCCCGTAACTTCCTCGGTATAACTGTTTGCCAAGTCGTCACTTTCCCATCGGTAGTTTGCCATCTCCGTACAAGAATACCATCTGCAAGCTTTAATTGGTCCCATTGGTACCCAATAGTGCTTTGTCACAGGGCTTAGACTAGACACCTTCTCCCAAGCAGGGCGCAAAACACTTGCTTTTAGGAAATCAATCATTGGCTTCAAATCTTGGTCTTTCTCCTGTTCTGCCTTGATATCGATACCTGGTTCCACTTCGTCATCATCAACTTTTCAGTTGGCTTGACTTCACCTTGATGGCACCTATTA
>NW_013938808.1:0-751 GCF_000517525.1 Limulus polyphemus
TATAAAATTTTGAAAAGATCCGTCCAAATGGAAGGATGTACTGGTACAAAACGCAAAACCTTCCATAACTCCCTTAAAATGAACCGTAGGAGTGTGAAACTCTGCATATAACATACCAAAGGCAAAACCTTCCATAACTCTCTTAAAATGAACCGTAGAAGGGTGATATTCTGCATATAACTGTGCTAAGATAGAGTGTACCTACTTACCTAATTTGGTAAAGAACCATCAATTAAAGACTCTCTGGTAACAAGAAATTGAGAAACAGTCAGTAACCAAAAGTTATACTGCAGATCACATACGCTTTCAGTGAAGCCAATAAAAGAGTAACAAAAACGACCACGAAAATCGTAAAACTAACAATAGAAAGTTTGAATTTTGTAAGTAAATGTCAAAGTTCCCACGAACCTTGCATAAAATATTTTAAGAAGATTCGTCTAAATGTGACGAAGTACTGGTACAAAACGCAAAACGTCCCATAACTCCCTTAATACGAATAGTAGGAAGGTGAAACTTCGAATGATACTGTAGAACGAACTAGTTAATATACATACCGAATTTGGTTAAGATCCATCGATTTAGTAACCTGTGGTAGCAGGTAATCGATAACAAAGAAGAATCAAAAAGCTTCTCTGCAGTACACATACTCTTTCAGAAAGCCAATAAAGTAGTAAGAAAAGGACCACAAAAGTCGCAAAAATGATAATACGAAGCTAGAATTTTACTTGCAAATACGCAAGTATGCAACGAA
>NW_013938809.1:0-682 GCF_000517525.1 Limulus polyphemus
GCAACAGTTAAGGCGTCTGTTATGGTATAAAAGACTGTTTCCTTCAGATAGTATTGATTAATTTAGTTTTGTGAGTGAATTATTTATTATTGTTTAGTTTTTGTTATAATGAGAGTTAAAAGCAGATGATTGTAGGAAGTTTTGTTAATAATTCATTGGTGTTGAGAATGTCGAACGTCACGTGCAATATATTGACGTCGAGAATAGAGAAGGTGGACAGACGATTAGCTAATACAGATATGAATAGCGTGAGACGAGCGGGAAGCAGCAGACAGATAACAGCAAAATAGAATAAAGTAGGTATAAAGTTAACTACCGTAGAAGTGATAGGCATAACGACGACATAGCTTTAACGTTTAATATATTGGAGTGAAACTAACAGTAGGAAAGAAGATAATAATTTTTTTTTCCGTCATAGCATGCTTCTAAAGTATTTGAATCAGCCTGAGTGCACTTTAACAAAAGGAGCAGAGGATCTTCAAAAAAAAAAAAAGGCCAAACGATTATGGTAACTCGCGCCGCAATTGTAAGTGAATCACAGAGAGTACTAGTGCGATAGAAATAGAGAAGATATTTCGGCTTGTCAACTGAAATTCTAAAGTAATTGTATAGGCCTAAGTGAATATTTAACAAGAAGGAGAGAAAACTACATATATAGTATTGTTACGTCTCCGTTCGTTAG
>NW_013938810.1:0-475 GCF_000517525.1 Limulus polyphemus
GAGCTTCAATTAATTGTCTTATTTTCGTCAAAGTGACACAGACTGGTTCAGTTACTTTAGAACACAATTTGACAAGACGAATTATTTTTCCTGATCTTTTATTAAAATAGAGTCTGTCATAATTTCACTTTAAAATCACTACTACAACTGTTGGTTACCACGGTTGTATCCAGAGCTTTAAGAAATTGTCTCTTTTTTGTCAAAGTCCCCACAGGCTGTTTCAATTGACAAGATAAATTATTCTTCTCTATTCTGTTATTACAATACGATCTGTGATAACTTCACTTTAAAAATCGTTACTATTTGCTCTTTACTGCTAAACTTACAATCACGCAATCTGGATCTAAATATCTAAATATATCTATTTATGAAACTACACTTCGGATGCAAATTATAAAACAACGAGATAAAGTTAGAAGGTTCTAATAACATGATGGAATGGTGACTGTTATATTAATTCATAACTAGTGAACTA
>NW_013938811.1:0-597 GCF_000517525.1 Limulus polyphemus
ATAAATTCGGTAACTATAGTTACACCTAGCTATTCGTGGAGTTGTTGTACCAAATAAAGCTACAGATGAGTATGGTGGTTACAAATTCGGTAACTAGAGTTACACCTAGGTGTTCGAGGAGTTGTTGTACCAAATAACGCTAAAGATGAGTATGGGGGTTATAAATTCGGTAAATAGAGTTACACCTAGGTATTCGTGGAGTTGGTGTACCAAATGATGCTAAAGATGAGTATGGTGGTTATAAATTCGGAAACTAGAGTTACACCTAGGTATTCGTGGAGTTGTTGTACCAAATAACGCTAAAGATGAGTATGTTGGTTACAAATTCGGTAACTAGAGTTACACCTAGGTGTTCGTGGAGTTGGTGTACCAAATAACGCTAAAGATGAGTATGGTGGATATAAATTCTGTAACTAGAGTTACACCTATTTGTTCATGGAGTAGTTGTACCAAATAAGGCTAAAGATGAGTATGATGGTTATAAAATCGGTAACTATAGTTACACTTAGGAGTTTATGGAGTAGTTGTACCAAGTAAGGCTAAACATGAGTATGGTGGGTAAAAATTCTGTAACTAGAGTTACACCTATGTGTTCAT
>NW_013938812.1:0-456 GCF_000517525.1 Limulus polyphemus
GCTAACATTTATATTTTCCCAAATCTAAGAATTGCATTGCAGATTTTGTTAACAATTGGGGTTTCTATTGCTAGTTGTGAAAGGTCCTTCAACAAGATGAAATTAATTCTTACATACTTGAGAACCTCATTGACCCAAGAACGACTTAGTAACCTGGCAATATTAAGTATTGAAAAAGACGTACTTAATACCTTAAATTTTGATAGTTTAAATGATACATTTGCAGCGACAAAACCATGAAAGGTTCATATAATGTAAACATGAATACCAGAATGCTACCTGTACAAGATCTAGTTAAGTATATGTACAGTTTTGTAAACTAATGAAATTTGTTATTTGTAAACTTAAGTTGTATTTTATCAATCTGTTTTATAATCCATGTACATCACAAGTGACTGGCTTCTCATATAAAATATAAGTTTCAAAACTAGGGATATAACAGAAATTTATTATGCA
>NW_013938813.1:0-457 GCF_000517525.1 Limulus polyphemus
TTGTAATCCGAATAATGTAAAAAAAAGACATGAAAGGATTGGAAAAGGAAAGAAATGACAGTAGAAGACAAATCCTAGAGAAATGAAAGGTGTTCAACAGGCCTACCCAATAGCTAAACATGGTCAAAGCAGACAAGCCCATATCAAACAACATCGTGAAGAACTGGGAAAGATAAAAAACAGATGGATGATAAAGAGAGAAACCATGTGAAACCAATCATCGCAGAAGGTAGACCATTACAATTGTCAAATGGCTATAGGAAATCTGATGGTTTAGGAAAGGAAGGATGTGACATCAGTATTCTGTTCCTGAGCTGAGACAATGGACCTGACAAGAGACACGGATAAAGGTAGGGGAGATTGTACAAGAAAAGGCCAGAGCAGAGGGAACCATGGCTGTGCAAGCCAATATGAAGTGGTTTGGATGAGGGTGAAACTCTGGACAGAAGTTGAAGTA
>NW_013938814.1:0-574 GCF_000517525.1 Limulus polyphemus
TTGATAATACCTGTATCTTCTTATTGACAGGATTCAGTATTGTTAAATCTTGTGTCTTTTTACTGACAGTACACAGTATTGTTAAATCTTGTGGCTTGTTATTCATAGTACACAGTATCCCTAAATGTTATGACTTGGTATGATAGTACACAGTATCGTTAAATCTTGTGTCTTTTTTTGACAGTACACGTTATTGATAATTCCTTTTTCTTCTTATTGACAGGACACAGTATTGTTAAATCTTGTGTCTTCTTATTGACAGTACACAGTATTGATAAAACCTGTATCTTCTTATTGACAGGACACAGTATTGTTAAACCTTGTCTCTTCTTATTGACAGTACACAGTATCGTTAAATCTTGTGTCTTCTTATTGACAGTACACAGTATTGATAAATGCTGTATCTTCTTATTGACAGGACTGAGTATTGTTAAATCTTGTGTCTTCTTGTTGACAGTACACAGTATTGATATATCCTGTATCTTCTTATTGACAGGACACAGTATTGTTAAATCTTGTGGCTTGTTATTGATAGTACAAAGTATCATTAAATCTTATGACTTGTTATGATAGT
>NW_013938815.1:0-604 GCF_000517525.1 Limulus polyphemus
GGAGTAGTTTGTACCAAGTAAGGCTAAGGATGAGTTTGGTGTTTACAAATTCGGTAACTAGAGTTACACCTAGGTGTTCGTGGAGTTGTTGTACCAAATAACGCTAAAGATGAGTATGGGGGTTACACATTCGGTAACTAGAGTTACACCTACGTGTTCATGGAATAGTTGTATCAAGTAAGGCTAAAGATGAGTATGGTGGTTATAAATTCGGAAACTAGAGTTACATCTAGGTGTTCGTGGAGTAATCGTACCAAGTCAGGCTAAAGATGAGTATGGTGGTTATAAATTAGGTAACTAAAACTACACCTAGGTGTTCGTGGAGTTGTTGTTACAAATAACCCTGACGATAAGTATGGTGGTTATAAATTCGGTAACTAGATTACACCTAGGTATTCGTGGAGTTGTTGTACCAAATAACGCTAAAGACGAGTATGGTGGTAATAAATTCGGTAACTAGAGCTAACCCTAAGTGTTCGTGGAGTTGTTGTACCAAATAACGCTAAAGATGCGTATGGTGGTTACAAATTTTTTAACTAGAGTTACACCTAGGTGTTCATGGAGTAGTTGTACCAAAGTAAGGCTAAAGATGAATATGGTGGTT
>NW_013938816.1:0-958 GCF_000517525.1 Limulus polyphemus
AACGAGCTTGAAGGGACAACAACTGGAAATACTTGGAGAGTTGACAGTAGCCGACCGACACAACTATAGAGCACTGGTAGCGGCTCTAGAACTCAGGTACAGAACCCAAAATCAGTCAGAAGTCTACAGGGCAAGGCTTAAGACGAGAGTCCGTGCTAAAGGGGAGAGCCTGCAAGAGCTTGCACAGGACTTGGAAAGCATGGCACACAAGGCCTACCCAACTGCGCCACCCGATCTCCTCAAGTTGTTGCTGAGGGATCAGTTCGTAGATGCTTTGGACTGTCCACAACTTATGATACAAGTGAAGCAAGCACACCCCTCTACCATGCAGGATGCAATGACCAGAGATCTCGAATTTGAATCCTACGTTAAGTCCAGCACAGAGGTACCGGGTTTGGTACAGTCATCTGGATTCAAGGCCAGAAAAGGTCAGCTTTCAGAGAAGTTTGAGGGACTTTGCTAGCACTGTAACAAACCTGGGCACAAGAGAGCTCTTGAAGTTGCCAGCATTCACAGGGGAGACGATACAGTAGTAAAGGCTGCTACCAAGAAAGGCTGTTGGAACTGTGGGGAGCAAGGACATCTGAGGAGCCAGTGTAAGAAAAATACCACCAATAAGTCAGCTTCGGGAAACCAGTAGTGGTTGGTGCTAAGGGACGCCCACCAACCTCCATCGTGAAAGTCCCAACAGCTAAGTGTAAAATGGCAACCACACATAGTATCTACGTGACAGGAAAGCTAGATGGCCAAAGGTGCAACTTTGTCATAGACTCTGCATCTCAGCAAACCCTTGTGAGCATCAAGGTGTTAGATAACGAAGGAGTACCAGAAGCCACACAGAAGCTTTATGGTGTGACAGGACATTCTACAAGATTGTGGGGACCAGTGTGGGTAACTATTGAGCTCATGGGCATAAAAGACAGACAAAAAGTATACTTGGCTGACATGGAAGATGAAT
>NW_013938817.1:0-607 GCF_000517525.1 Limulus polyphemus
GAGAAGCTCATGACGTGTTACTAGCGTCACGTGACTTCCGCTGTCGTAACACTGCCCCTTCCTTAGTATTAGCCACTTACATTAAACCAACAAACAATTAACAATAACTTAATTAAATGTACAGAATTTACAAACACAAAATGAAAATTCAACAAAGTCTCTTAATTTTACGGGACGTTTCATCTTCCATACTGGTCTCTGTCTCGTTGGCTTCTGTATCATGTGGGGTTCATCTGCTTCATCAGAAAACGTCCTCTCATTGGTAACAGTCACATCAGTGGTAGTAACTTCATCAAGGGCTTCACTGTTTCCCTTCTCAAAACCGAGTAGAGTATCTTCTTCGACAATGGCTTTTTCAGGTGACACGTCTTCAGCAGCATCATTTGTTCCGTTGTTCACTGCATCCCAACTGAAATGTCCTGGACCGTGATAACGCCAAAGCATGTTGGCATGCACCACCTTTGGCTTACCTCGCCGATCACATTTTATCCGAAAAGTCACGTCTGAGAGATGATCCACTATGTCATATGGGCCTTCCCATGGAAAAGACAACTTAGGAGACTCCCCTTTGATCTTCCTGGTAATATACAACCACACCTTGTCTCCT
>NW_013938818.1:0-723 GCF_000517525.1 Limulus polyphemus
TGGTATTAATTTGATTGTTTTGTACGATAAGTCGTGTCTATATATAACTGTGATATTAATTTCTTTGTTTTGTACGATGAGTCCCATCTAAATATAACTGTGGTATTAATTTATTTGTTTTGTATGATAAGTCCCGTCTATATATAACTGTGGTATTAATATGTTTGTTTTCTACGACAAGTCCCGTCTAGATATAACTGTGGTATTAATCTGTTTGTTTTGTACGATAAGTCCCATCTAGATATAACTGTGGTATTAATTTGTTTGTTTTATACGATAAGACCCGTCTAGATATAACTGTGGTGTAAATTTGTTTGTTTTGTACGAAAAGTCAAATCTAGATATAACTGTGGTATTAATTTGTTAGTTTTGTACGATGAATCCCGTCTAGATATAAATGTGGTATTAATTTATTTGTTTTGTACGATAAGTCCTGTCTAGATATAACTGTGGTATTAATTTGTATGTTTTGTACGATAAGTCCCATCTAGATATAACTGTGGTAATAATTTGTTTGTTTTATACGATAAGTCCCGTCTAGATATAATAATTTGTTTGTTTTATACGATAAGTCCCGTCTAGATATAACTGTGGTGATAATTTGTTTGTTTTGTACGATAAGTCCATTCTAGATATAACTGTGGTATTAATTTGTTTGTTTTCTACGATAAGGCCCGTCTAGATATAACTGTGGTGATAATTGGTTTGTTTTGTACGATAAGT
>NW_013938819.1:0-567 GCF_000517525.1 Limulus polyphemus
TGACACCACGCAAAAAAATCAATATACTTAAAAACCTCATAAACACAGCCACAAGACTGTTCAACTGACTACATAAATGAATAAATTAACCACATAAAGCACTCATTTATTCACACAAATAAATTTCCACCAGCTATAGTTGAAAAGCTCTCCAACATTCCCCACAATAAAACTCAGCCCACGAACAAAATTGACACTAACAAATCCAACAACATCACATTACACTGCAGTTTACCTTTTGTTCCTGAAACCAGCTCAAGAATTATCCACACTTGGACTAAACTAGCCAGTAAACACAATATTCCTGTCAACGTCAAATTTTCACAAAAACCCGGCCCTAAATTAAAATACCGTTACTAAACAAAAATTATTTAGAATCACACAATACCAACGTCATTTACAAAATAACATGCAATAACTGCCCAAAATTCTACATCGGAGAAACAGGAAGAAAATTGAAAACCAGATTCATGTTTTTCACCATTGCAACTCAAAAAATCATAGTATATCTATTAAAAACACAATCATTTTAAACAAAGAACCCAACATAAACAAACGAAAAATCAA
>NW_013938820.1:0-909 GCF_000517525.1 Limulus polyphemus
AGTAAGTTGGTGTTGGTGTTCATTTTGTGAATATCTTTAAAGCTAAATTTCGATTTTTTACGGTTTCGGTTACGATACAAATTGTCAGATTTTTATAATATTTATCGCGATTCTGGGCATTTGGTAAGTGAAGGTGTTTAGGGTTACATCTTATGTCGTGATTTCGTATGATATTAGTATTTGATTTTTCATGTTTAACAGTTTAGATCATCTTATTTTTATTAATTTTAGCAAAATTTTCTTTTGTTATTACTAAATTTCTGTGTATGTAATTTAAGTAAGTATTTTTTTATTACTATCCAGATTTGTATCGACATTGTCATGAGATGTGTTGAATAACTGATGTATGTTGTTTACACCTTCTCTATGAGGGTAAGTTAATAAAGAGGAGAAAAAAATAACATCCGACTAACAAGCGGAAGTCACCAGGTTCAAATCCTGGCAGGCACAAAATTTCATTTTAAATTATTTTGTTAGGGGTTAGCGCTTTCAGCTGTCTGACACGTGTTTTATTTTTCTCTCTTATTTCTTGTTCAGTTAATGACTTTCGCGTGTAGTTTTTTCCAATATATAAAATTGATGAATGTATAAGCATAGTCTCTTTATGTATGTGTCATTCTATGAGTCGAACGTATAGAATTACGTGAAAGAAACGAAACTTCAATCAGGGGGTATTAAATAATGTTGACATCTTTCATGACAGGCACAAAGGTTTGAACCTGGGACCTTCCACGTGTTAGGCGGATGTGATAGCCACTACACCACAAGCACTTATTTGTCATTTTTGTCTAATTAGTATAATTTTATAACGCATACAAATGTAACTTTTGAAACTTTCAACGTATTTTGTGTATTTGAAAGCCTTATAGTATTGTAAAAAAAAAAAACTTTGCATATCAAGGATAGATC
>NW_013938821.1:0-348 GCF_000517525.1 Limulus polyphemus
ACACAAGATTTAACGATAGTGTGTACTGTCAATAAGAAGACACTAGATTTAACAATACTGTGTACTCTCAATAAGAAGACACAAGATTTAACGATACTGTGTACTGTCAATAAGAAGACACAAGATTTAACGATACTGTGTACTGTACAATAAGAAGACACAAGATTTACGATACTGTGTACTGTACAAAAAGAAGGCACAAGATATAACGATAGTGTGTACTGTCAATAAGAAGACACAAGATTTAACGATACTCTGTACTGTACAAAAGAAGACACAAGATTTAACGATACTGTGTACTGTCAATAAGAAGACACAAGATATAAGAATACTGTGTACTATCACTAA
>NW_013938822.1:0-458 GCF_000517525.1 Limulus polyphemus
GATTTACCAATACTGTGTACTGTCAATAAGCAGACACAAAATTTATCAATACCGTTTAATCTCAATAAGAAGACCCAAGATTTGACAATACTATGTACTATCAAACACAAGACAAGATTTAACGATACTGTGTACTGTCAATGAAAAGACACAAGATTGAACGATACTGTGTACTATCAATAAGAAGACAAGATTTACCAATACTGTGTACTGTCAATAAGCAGACACAAGATATATCAATACCGTTTATTCTCAATAAGAAGACACAAGATTTAACAATACTATTTACTATCAAAAAGAAGACAACATTTAAGGATACTGTGTTCTGTCAATAAGAAGACACAAGATTTAACAATACTGTGTCCTGTCAATAAGAAGATACAGGATTTATCAATACTGTGTACTGTCAAAAAGAAGACACAAGATTTAACAATACTGTGTCCCTGTCAATAAGAAGA
>NW_013938823.1:0-646 GCF_000517525.1 Limulus polyphemus
AGCAAACCTCAAACTCCATCCCAGGAAATGCCACTTGTTCCAGAAAGAGGCGCTTTACTTAGGTCACATTGTAAATGAACATGGTGTGCAAACTGATCCTGCCAAGGTGAAAGCAGTACATGATTGACCAACACCAGACAATGTGGGAGAGTTAAAAAGTTTCTTGGGACTCTGTACCTATTACTGGAAGTTTCTGAAGGACTTTGCAACAATAGCTGCTACACTACAAGATTTGACTAAAAAAAGGCCAGAAGTTTGAATGGACAGTTTTTGCCAGCATGCTTTCAAGACATTGAAAGGAAAATTGGCCTCAGCCCCACTTTTAAAGCTTCCAAATCCCTCACTGTCATACATACTGGATTGTGATGCTAGTAATGTCGGAATTGGAGGTGTGTTGTCTCAGAAAGTGGGCGAAAACGAACATGTAGTGGCTTACTTCAGTAGGGTCCTGAGTAGACCAGAGAGGAACTACTGAGTAACACAGAGGGAATTTCTTGCTATAGTAAAGAGTCTGACATATTTCCATCCTTATTTCTATGGTGCCAGGTTTACTATCAGGACCATGCTGCATTACGCTGGTTAAGATCTTAAAGAACCCAGAGGACAACTGGCACATTGGATCGGAAAGATAGACCAGTATAATTAT
>NW_013938824.1:0-1481 GCF_000517525.1 Limulus polyphemus
TCTGTATAAACATTTAACAGTATTAAAATTATAGTTCTTGTACGTGACCCTCATGTCGTATCTACATAAACATTCAACGGCATTAAAATTATAGTTCTTTACCTGACCCTCATGTCGAATCTACATAAATATTCAACAGTATTAAAATTATAGTTCTTTACCTGACCCTCATGTCGTATCTATATAAGCATTCAACAGTATTAAAATTATAGTTCTTTACCTGACCCTCATGTCGTATCTACATAAACATTCAACAGTATTAAAATTATAGTTCTTTACCTGACCCTCATGTCGTATCTGTATAAACATTTAACAGTATTGAAATTATAGTTCTTGTACCTGACCCTTATGTCATATCCATATAAACATTCAACAGTATTAAAATTATAGTTCTTTACCTGACCCTCATGTCATATCTACATAAACATTCAACAGTATTAAAATTATAGTTCTTGTACGTGACCCTCATGTCGTATCTACATAAACATTCAACAGCATTAAAATTATAGTTCTTTACCTGACCCTCATGTCGTATCTACATAAACATTCAACAGCATTAAAATTATAGTTCTTTACCTGACCCTCATGTCGTATCTACATAAACATTCAACAGTATTGAAATCATAGTTCTTTACCTGACCCTCACGTCATATCTGTATAAACTTTTAACAGTATTCAAATTATTAATTTTAATGCTGTTGAACGTTTATGTAGATACAACATGAGGGTCACGTACAAGAACTATAATTTTAATACTGTTGAATGTTTATGTAGATATGACATGAGGGTCAGGTAAAGAACTCATGAGGGTCACGTACAAGAACTATAATTTTAATACTGTTGAATGTTTATGTAGATACGACATGAGAGTCAGGTAAAGAACTATCGTATCTACATAAACATTTAACAGCATTAAAATTATAGTTCTTGTAACTGACCCTCATGTCATATCTATATAAACATTCAACAGTATTAAAATTATAGTTCTTTACCTGACCCTCATGTCATATCTACATAAACATTCAACAGTATTAAAATTATTGTTCTTGTACGTGACCCTCATGTCGTATCTACATAAACATTCAACAGTATTGAAATCATAGTTCTTTACCTGACCCTCATGTCATATTTATATAAACATTCAACAGTATTAAAATTATAGTTCTTGTACCTGACCCTCGTGTTGTATCTACATTAACATTCAACAGTATTAAAATTATAGTTCTTGTACCTGACCCTCACGTCATATCTGTATAAACATTTAACAGTATTAAAATTATAGTTCTTGTACCTGACCCTCATGTTCTTTACCTGACCCTCATGTCGTATCTACATAAACATTCAACAGTATTAAAATTTATAGTTCTTTACCTGACACTCATGTCATATCTATATAAACATTCAACAGTATTAAAATTATAGTTCTTTACCTGACCCTCATGTCATATCTATATAAACATTCAACAGCATTAAAATTATAG
>NW_013938825.1:0-608 GCF_000517525.1 Limulus polyphemus
CCTGACTTTAAGTCCAGAGTTGAAAACCACCTGGCTCCACTTAGGGCATCGAGAATATCATCCATTCTTGGCAGTGGGTATGAGTCTTTTTCAGTTATGCTGTTAAGAGCTCTGAAGTCCACACAGCAACGTTGGGTCCCATCCTTCTTCTGGACTAACACGACGGGAGCTGACCAGGGACTATCTAATTTCTCGACTATCCCTTCCTTAATTAGGCCATCCATGGCCTTATCTATCTCTTGTCGCTTTGCTGGAGCTATTCTCCTCGGAAGGATCTTTATTGGACGGTGATTGCCTGTGTTTATTTTGTGCTCTACAAGGTTTGTGCAGCCAAGGTCATGATCTCCTTCTGCATAATTCGCCAAAAGTTCTCTAACCTGAAGAGCCTGTAATGATAACAAATGGACTGTGCTCTTCTCATAGAGGTCAGTTAAATGTTCTGGGAGTGTATATCCTTTTTTTATGGTTTTATTTCTTGCTTTAACATTGACTGGCTCTACCTCCTGGCACACACCCAACAATGCCCCTTCCTTAAGTGTCTGCTCACATTTAGACAAATTGGCCACTGTTTTAGGTACGACTTGATGACCTGCCACAAGTGACCTCCC
>NW_013938826.1:0-541 GCF_000517525.1 Limulus polyphemus
GTACTGTCAATAAGAAGACACACGATTTAACAATACTATGTTCTGTCAATAAGAAGACACAAGATTTATAAATACTGTGTACTATCAATAAGAACACACAAGATTTAACAATACTGTGTAATGTCAATAAGAAGACACAATATTCAACGATAATGTGTACTGTCAGTAAGAAAACACAAGATTTAACAATAATGTGTCCTGTCAAGAAGAAGACACAAGATTTAACAATACTGTGCATTGTCAATAAGAAGACACAATATTCAACGTTAATGTGTACTGTCAGTAAGAAAACACAAGATTTAACGATACTGTGTACTGTCAATAAGAAGCCACAAGATTCAACGATACTGTGTACTGTCAATAAGAAGACTCAAGATTTAACGATACTGTGTACTTTCAATAAGAAGACACAAGATTTAACAAAACTGTGTACTGTCAATAAGAAGACACACGATTTAACAATACTGTGTACTATCAATAAAAAGACGCAAGATTTAACGACACTGTGTACTGTCAATAAGAAGACACAATATTTAACGAT
>NW_013938827.1:0-448 GCF_000517525.1 Limulus polyphemus
TAGTTCCATAAAGTGGCACCAGAGGGTTAGTTTGTGGGTGACATCGCTAGTAAATCATCAGATGATATCTCTACATATAATTACGTCATCAACAGTGTAGTTTTCACTTCTATAGGTAATTATATATATAATAAAAGTTATTCAATAGTTTACATGATAAACACATATTTGAACAAGACGGTTAATATAGCTGATCGTGTTTTCATTTAATGATTAATTTCCATGTGTCATAAAAGTTTTGAATACTTTACAAGTAAGACTATTATTCTAACGAGACAACGATAATAACATAGCTGATACTTTGTCCAAATCCGCATTAAGATAGTTTTGGCTAGCTGCCTTCCCTCTTGGTTTACAATTGCTAAATTAGGGACGGCTAGCGCATATAGCTCTCGTGTAGTTCTGTACAGATTCACAGTAACCTTCTCGAGTTACATCACACCAGACT
>NW_013938828.1:0-463 GCF_000517525.1 Limulus polyphemus
CATCCCAACTGAAATGTCCTGGACCGTGATAATGCCAAAGCCTGTTGGCATGCACCACCTTTAGCTTACCTCGCCGACCACATTTTATTCGGAAAGTCACGTCTGAGAGACGATCCAATATGACACATGGCCCTTCCCATGGAGAAGACAACTTAGGAGACTTCCCTTTGGTCTTCCTGGGATTATACAACCATACCTTGTCTCCTGGTACAAAGCTGACTTCAGTAGATCTCTTATCATAAGATAACTTCATCGAATCAGCAGACGTTTTCAAGTTTGAACACATTTGATGGTGAATATCATCCATCCTTTCTGATAACACTTTCACAAACTCCGACACATTTTCAGGTTCCTGTTAACAGATCCACTGGCAACCGAAGTTCCCGACCAAACATCAACTTTGCTGGAGTGTATTCAGTGGTTTCATGCTCTGCTGTCCTATAGGCCATCAACAGTGGAGGAA
>NW_013938829.1:0-529 GCF_000517525.1 Limulus polyphemus
ACTGCAGTACACATACGCTTTTAGAAAAGCCAATAAAAGAGTAACATAAAACGACCACAAAAGTCGCAAAAATGACAATAGAAGGCTAGAATTTTGCATGAAAATACGCAAGTATGCAACGAACGTTCATACAAAATTTGGAGATGATCCGTCCAAATGGAACGACGTACTGTACAAAACGCAAAACGTTCCATAACTCCTTTAAAACAAACAGTAGGAAGGTAAAACTCTGCATATTACTACGCAACGATAAAGTGTAAATACCTACCAAATTTGGTGAAGAATCATCAATTTAGGACCCTCTTGTAACAAGAAATCGAAAAACAATCAATAACCAAAAGCTTCACTGCAGTACACATACGCTTTCAGAAAAGCCAATAAACGAGTAACATAAAACGACCACAAAAGTCGCAAAAATGACAATAGAAGGCGAGAATTTTGCATGAAAATACGCAAGTATTCAACGTGTATGAACGTTTCCAAATTTGATGATCCGTCCAAATGGAACGACGTACTGGGCACAAAACGC
>NW_013938830.1:0-1068 GCF_000517525.1 Limulus polyphemus
ATATACTTCATAAAACGAAAGAAAATATGTAGCATATGTATATTGTAGTTTTGAATTTTAACTTTAAAGAACCTTTACTGAACTATTATTAATATGCGTTGTTTGCTTAAGCACAAATCTGCACATGGGATATTTGTGCTGTGGCCACCACAGGAATGAAGTCTATAAATTTATTGTTATGTAAGCATTGAAAGCTGCCGCTGTGACACCAGCATACTTTAATATAACTAATGTGAATTATTGTCCTATACATGATAGAAAAGTAATTTCGTATTTGTTCAACACATATATAAAGAAACAAGTGTGTAATTGACGGCTACGTTGTTACACTTCTCTGTCTACCCTAGAATTGCGTTCTACTGTATTTAATTTCGAATAAATAGTATATTTTGACGTCATCTTTACTCTTCCTTTCATACCTATAATTCTATAATATAGAAGAATTGTAGCAAAATAATGGCAGCGCATTTAACACCGAATCGTAGATACACATTTTACCGATACAATTCTATGGCTTATTAGATAAATTGTCTATAATCCAGTTTATTATATGTATTACTGTTTTTCTACGTATGTTAAAGCTATGGAGTACTAACTTTATTCGAATATGAAAGTTAGCAGACTGGAAGTTCGACCTTTCGTATCAGTTGGTGGATATTTTCTGATTTGTTTGGCAATCGGTACTGTACTAAACTTTGGAAACATCATTCTTCACTTAACTTCTTACCTGAGACAAAGAGCCACGAGGGACTCAACATATGAAGAAACTAGCTGGATTGTCTAATCATTTATCTCTAAATCTTTACTGCTTTATTTTGGGGGCAAAACTAGGTCGTCTTGTTGGACGTCGTCGGTGCATGATTATTGGTTCTTGTATTTTTTGGTAAGATTTACATTTATATATGTATTTGATAATAATAATTAATAAAAACAACTTCAACGAGGATGTAAATAATAATAATATACAATTGAAATACACTTGAAAATAACCAAAGTCACATTAATGTTTATATTAAAATAGAGAATTCATTTGAGATTTAATTGGAAGAAAAGGTACACGTTTTTACT
>NW_013938831.1:0-506 GCF_000517525.1 Limulus polyphemus
AGTATTGTTAAATCTTGTGTCTTCTTATTGACAGTACACAGTATAGTTAAATATTTTGTCTTCTTATTGACAGTAAACAGTATCGTTAAATCTTGTGTCTTCTTATTGACAGTACACAGTATAGTTAAATCTTGTGTCTTCTTGTTGACAGTACACAGTATTTTTAAATCTTGAGTCTTCTTATTGAGAGTACACAGTATTGTTAAATCTTGTGTCTTCATATTGACAGTACACAGTATAGTTAAATTTTGTGTCTTCTTATTGACAGTACACATTATTGTTAAATCTTCTGTTTTCTTACTGAGAGTACACATTATCGTTAAATCTTGTGTGTTCTTATTGATAGTAAACAGTATTTATAAAGCTTGTGTCTTCTTATTGACAGTACACAGTATTGTTAAATCTTGTGTCTTCTTATTGAAAGTACACAGTATCGTTAAATCTTGTGTCTTCTTTTTGACAGTACACAGTATCGTTAAATCTTGTGTTTCTTATTGACAGGACAT
>NW_013938832.1:0-452 GCF_000517525.1 Limulus polyphemus
TTTGTTGCTGAGGGATCAGTTTGTAGATGCCTTGGACAGTCTACAACTAAAAATCCAAGTGAAGCAAGCACACCCCTCTACTATGCAGGATGCACTGGCCAGAGCTCTTGAAATTCGAATCCTATGTTAAATCCAACACAGAGATACCAAGGTTGGTACAGTCGTCAGGATTAAAGGCCAGAAAATGGCAGCTTTCAGAGAGGTTCGAGGGACTTTGCTGGCACTGTAATAAACCTGGGCACAAGAGAGCTCAATGCTGGCAACTTCAACACAAGGGAGATGATACAGCAGGAAAGGCAGCTATCCAGAAAGGTTGTTGGAACTGTGGAGAGCAAGGACATATGAGGAACCAGTGTAAGAAGAATACCACCAATAAGTCAGCCTCAAGGAGACCAGTAGTGGTTGGTGTTGAGGGACACTCACCAACCCCCATCATGAAAGTCCCAACAGCT
>NW_013938833.1:0-648 GCF_000517525.1 Limulus polyphemus
TTTTGATAGTACATAGTATTGTTAAATCTTGTGTCTTATTATTGAGATTAAACGGTATTGATAACACTTGTGTCTGCTTATTGACAGTACACAGTATTTGTAAATCTTGTCTTCTTATTGATAGTACACAGTATCGTTAAATCTTGTGTCTTGTTTTTGGCAGTACACAGTATTGATAAATCCTGTATCTTCTTTTTGAAAGGACTCAGTATTGTTAAATCTTGTGTCTTTTTACTGACAGTACACAGTATCGTTAAATCTTGTGGGTTGTTATTGATAGTACACAGTATCATTAAATGTTATGACTTGTTATGATAGTACACAGTATCGTTAAATCTTGTGTCTTCTTATTGACAGTACACAGTATTGATAAATTCTTTATCTTCTTATTGACCGAACACAGTATTGTTAAATTATGTCTTCTAATTGACAGTACACAGTATTGATAAATCCTGTATCTTCTTATTGACAGGACACAGTATTGTTAAATCTTGTCTCTTCTTATTGACAGTACACAGTATCGTTAAATCTTGTGTCTTCTTATTGACAGTTACACAGTATTGATAAATCCTGTAATCTTCTTATTGACAGTACCACAGTATTGATAAATTCTTTATCTTCTTATTGACAGGACACAGTATTGTTAAA
>NW_013938834.1:0-349 GCF_000517525.1 Limulus polyphemus
AATGTTGGTCTAATAACTGCTATTAACTACATGTTGGTCTAATAACTACTATTAACTACATGTTGGTCTAATAACTACTATTAACTACATGTTGGTCTAATAACTATTATTAACTAAATGTTGGTTTAATGACTACTATTAACTACATGTTGGTCTAATAACTACTATTACTACATGTTGGTCTAATAACTACTATTAACTAAATGTTGGTCTAATAACTGCTATTAACTACATGTTGGTCTAATAACTACTATTAACTACATGTTGGTCTAATAACTACTATTAGCTACATGTTGATCTAATAACTACTATTAACTAAATGTTGGTCTAATAATTATTATTAATTAAA
>NW_013938835.1:0-1672 GCF_000517525.1 Limulus polyphemus
TTATTTTGTACAATAACTCCACGAATACCTAGGTATAACTCTAGTTACCGAATTTATACCCACCATACTCATCTTTAGCCTTACTTGGCACAACTACTCCATGAACACCTAGGTGTAACTATAGTTACCGTTTTTATAACCACCATACTCATCTTTAGCGTTATTTGGTACAACAGCTCCACGAGCACCAAGGTGTAACTCTAGTTACCGAATTTATAACCACCATACTCATATTTTGCTTTACTTGGTACAACTACTCCATGAACACTTAGGGGTAACTCTAGTTTCCGAATTTATAACACCATACTCAGCTTTAGCCTTTCTTGGTACAACTACTCCATGAACACTTAGGTGTAACTATAGTTACCGAATTTATAATCACTAAAGATGAGTATGACTCTAGTTACCGAATTTATAATCATCATACTCATCTTTAGCCTTACTTTGGAACAACTACTCCATGAACACCTATGTGTAACTCTAGTTACCGAATTTATAACCACCATACTCATCTTTACACTTACTTGGTACAACAACTCCACGAACACATAGGTGTAACTATAGTTACCGAATTTATAACCACCATATTCATCTTTAGCGTTATTTGGTACAAGAGCTCCACGAACACCTAGGTGTAACTATAGTTACCGAATTTATAACCACCATACTCTTCTTTAGCGTTATTTGGTACAAGAGCTCCACGAACACCTAGGTGTAACTCTAGTTACCGAATTTATAACCACCATACACATCTTTAGCCTTACTTGGTACAACTACTCCATAAACACCTAGGTGTAACTCTAGTTACCGAATTTGTAACAACCATACTCATCTTTTGCGTTATTTGGTACAACAACTCCACGAATACCTAGGTGTAACTCTAGTTACCGAATTTGTAACCACCATACTCATCTTTTGCGTTATTTGATACAACAACTCCACGAATACGAATTCCTAGGTGTAACTCTAGTTACCGAATTTGTAACCACCATACTCATCTGTAGCGTTATTTGGTACAATAACCCCACGAATACCTAGGTGTAACTCTAGTTACCGAATTTAAAACCACCATACTCATCTTTAACCTTACTTGGTACAACTACTCCATGAACACTTAGGTGTCACTCTAGTTACCAAATTTATAACCACAATACTCATCTTTAGTCTTACTTGGTACAACTACTCTTTGAACACCTAGGTGTAACTCTAGTTACTGAATGTGTAGCCCCATACTCATCCTTAGCGTTATTTGGTACAACATTTCCACGAACACCTAGGTGTAACTCTAGTTATTGAATTTATAAACACCTTACTCATTTTTAACCTTACTTGGTATATCTACTCCATGAACACCTAGGTGTAACTCTAGCTATAGAATTTATAACTACCATTCTCATCTTTAGCCTTACTCGGTACAACTACTCCATGATCACTTAGGTGTAACTATAGTTACCGAATTTATAATCATCATACTCATCTTTATCCTTACTTTGGAATAACTACTCCATGAACACCTATGTGTAACTCTAGTTACTGAATGTGTAACCCCATACTCATCTTTAACGTTATTTGGTTACAACATCTCCACGAACATCTAGGCGTAGCTCTAGTTACCGAATTTACAACCACCATACTCATCATTGGCCTTACTTGGTACAACTACTCCCTGAAC
>NW_013938836.1:0-625 GCF_000517525.1 Limulus polyphemus
GGAAAATTCAAAAAACGTGTTTTTTTGTTGCACAATTATAAGAAAAATAGCGGATAGTGATTATTTCGTCGAAAAACTGAATATTGAGGTATTATACCATTAACGAAAAATTTTATGCCACATGAAAAGCTAAAAAAGTTGAACTTTAGCTAATCCAGAGTGAAAACAATCCATTAGGTGGAGCTTATTTTATAAGAAGACGATATAACCTTTTCGAAGCTGGTATTTTGTTTCAATAATCTTATTTTTATAGCTATTCTTTGTTTACAATATAATTGTACACACAAAAAAAGCAGTAAAATCGAAGTTTGCCGAAGTATTGGTCACAGATTATGAAATAAGTATTGGGAATTTTCGTTAAAGGATATCCATTTCGAAAGTCTTACGTCAAATGCATCTTTGTCATGAAATATGAGGCAAAACAATTTTTTTCAAAATTTGGGGAAAATCATGACTATAGCCAAAAAACACGTTTTTTGAATTTTCCAAAAAAAATCATATTTTCACTAAAAAGCCAAGGTTGCATAATTAAAAGAAAAATAGCGGAGAGTGATTATTTCATCGAAAAACTGAAAATTGGGGTATTATACCATTTAACGAAATATTTTATGCCACATGAAAAGCT
>NW_013938837.1:0-470 GCF_000517525.1 Limulus polyphemus
TAGTTGTTCATGGAGTAGTTGTACCATGTAAGGCTAAAGATGAGTATTATGGTTATAAATTCGGAAACTAGAGTTACACCTACGTGTTCGTGGAGTAGTTGTACCAAGTTAGGCTAAAGATGAGTATGTTGGATATAAATTCGGTAACTAGAGATAAAAATATGTGTTCGTGGAGTTGTTATACAAAATGACGCTAAAGATGAGTATGGGGTTTATACATTCGATAACTAGAGTTACACCTAGGTGTTCATAGAGTAGTTGTTCCAAGTAATGCTAAAGATGAGTATGGTGATTATAAATTTGGTAACTATAGTTACACCTAGGTGTTCATGTAGAAGTTGTACCAAGTAAGGCTAAAGATGAGTATGTTGGATATAAATTCGGTAACTATAGTAACACCTAGGTATTTATAGAGTAGTTGTACCAAGTAAGGCTAAAATGAGTATGGTGGTTATAAATTCTGTAACTAG
>NW_013938838.1:0-751 GCF_000517525.1 Limulus polyphemus
CTACTATGATGTTTTGTTAACAAGGTGTTATTATGATACTTAGTTAACACAAGCTACTATGATGTTTTGTTAACAAGGTGTTATCATCATACTTAGTTAACACAAGCTACTATCATGTTTTGTTAACAAGGTGTTATCATCATACTTAGTTAACACAAGCTTCTCTCATGTTTTGTTAACAAGGTGTTATCATCATACTTAGTTAGCACAAGCTACTATCATGTTTTGTTAACAAGCTATTATCATCATACTTAGTTAACACAAGCTACTATCATGTTTTGTTAACAAGGTGTTATTACGATACTTAGTTAACACAAGCTACTATCATGTTTTGTTAACAAGGTGTTATCATCATACTTAGTTAACACAAGCTACTATCATGTTTTGTTAACAAGGTGTTATTATGATACTTAGTTAACACAAGCTACTATCATGTTTTGTTAACAAGGTGTTATTATGATACTTAGTTAACACAAGCTAATATCATGTTTTGTTAACAAGGTGTTATCATCATACTTAGTTAACACAAGCTACTCTCATGTTTTGTTAACAAGGTGTTATTATCATACTTAGTTAACACAAGTTACTTCCAAGTAGCTTGTGTTAACTAAGTATGATAATAACACCTTGTTAACAAAACATGATAGTAGCTTGTGTTAACTAAGTATGATGATAATAGCTTGTTAACAAAACATCATGTTTTGTTAACAAGGTGTTTTATCATCATACTTAGTTAACACAAGCTACTTAC
>NW_013938839.1:0-936 GCF_000517525.1 Limulus polyphemus
AAAATGTCTTGTTGTGTTTTAGAACTCTTTGTACTGTACAGAATGCCTTGGTATATTCTGGTATAAGTTTATGCAGACCAGAATGTCTTTATACATTATATGATAGCTTAACACAAAACATAATTTCTTGGTATATTCGAGGATAACTTTAACTAAAGCAGAATGTACTGTTTGATAGGTTGTTTAGGCAGAGTATTCATAATGAATCTAAGTTTCAAATGGACAGCAACTGAAGACGAGAGGCGGAAGACTTTCGAAACGTCGTCCTCTACATTTGTAGGTTTCTACAACAGGCAGTTGTTGTCCATTTGAAACTTAGATTCAGAATGTACTGGTCTATTCTCTAACTGTTTTATAAGGAACAAAATATCTTGATCTATTCCAGCATAACATTATATAGAACAAAATGTCTTTGTCTGTTCTTGGTTAAATTTAAACAGAACTTTAATCAGACGGAAATGTCCTGCTTTATACCAAAATATATTTCTACAGAAGAGACTGTGTAAGTCTATTCCAGGATAACATTAAATACCACAGAATCTATTGGTCTGTTCTAGACTAACTCAGTGAGAAACAAATGTCTTAGTCGATTATTGAATAACATTAAACAGGAAAGAATGTGTTCGTCTATTCTGAGATAGGTTTATACAGAACAGTATTCTTTGACGTATTACAGGCTAACTTTATATAGAAAAGAATCCACAGTTGTATTTTGTGATAAAGTTTTACGAAACCATAACTGTTGGTATATTGTAGGAAAGACTTAGACATGAAAAATAAAGCTCCCGTTTTCCTGGTACAAAACGTTAACGACTAATTTTTCTGTTTTTTTCTGCGCACAACAAACTCGTATTTTTTATCACCCAGAGAACAAAACAAACTGAAGAGATAAGGAGGCCAGTTTTATTGCTTTGGGAGCTCTGACTTCCCTTTTTA
>NW_013938840.1:0-567 GCF_000517525.1 Limulus polyphemus
CCTGGAATTCAAGGTTCTCTCGAATTGTCAGATTTTGTTAGAGGAAGGATAGTTGATCAAGCAGATGGTGGAATAAGTCAGTGGCAAATTTCGCAGAATTTGGGAATCCCGTTTTCGACAGTCAACACAATCCTCGTGCAGTTCAGGAAACAAGGCAAGGAAACAACTGAGCAGTGTCCGGGTCGTCCTGGTCCATCAGAGAGGCAAAAAAGGCTGTCAAGAGGAGCATCGAAATGGATTCCAGATTAACGACTGCAGAAGTAGCCAAAGTTGGTGGGATGAGCCCGAAATCTGTTCAGCGGATTCTCCACAGATTGGGTTATCGTTGCAGAGCAGCTAGACGGGAGCCCTTATTAAGACCTGCCAACATAGTCAGACGAAAGAAGTGGGCAAGTGATTTGATGACCAAGCCTCTAGACTTTTGGAAGACCGTATTGTTCTCAGATGAATCAAGATTCGCTCAATTTTCGGACAGTGGAAGGATGTGGGTCTGGAGAATTTCTCACCAAGAGTTTCGGCTCAACAGATTGCAGCCAACTGTGGAGCATGGTGGTTTCAACGTAATGG
>NW_013938841.1:0-793 GCF_000517525.1 Limulus polyphemus
CCCAATAGTATAAAGTACGCATGCCTCATATAACACTGGGAATGGTTAATTTTCTGTGTATAATTTGGACGAGTTTAACTTTGCGTGAAAAATGTAATTAAAAAGTTTTACTAATTAAAACTTAGAACATTGAAATCTTGGTTATTTTTGTCCCAACATTTCACTGTGTTTCTTTTTACCAGGAAAAGTATAAATATTTGTTGGTTGTTTTTTCTAAACATGAGTTGGCTCTAGTTGAAATGTTTCTGTATTTCGTATCATTATTACAACGCTTTACCGTAGCTCTACCTGCCGATGAGAAACCAAACTTTGATGGGACTTTCGAATTAACTTGGGACGTCAAGTTTCATGATATTATCTTTTTATCTCGTTAAGTTGAAAAAGTTACAGACGAATTACTGTAAATACAATTAAATAAAGGAAACGAAATTCTAAATAGAAATTTTACATAAAAATTAAATATTTTTATAATCTTACAAATGGAGTAATGAAACTGATAACATGAATTATTCCCTGTCCCAATTTCTATTGGAAATATACTATAAACTAAACAATCCACAGAGGTACTGCATAAATATAATATAAACTGAACAATCCACAGAAGTACTGCATAAATGTAATATAAAATAAACAATCCACAGAGGTACTGCATAAATATAATATAAACTAAACAATCCACAGAGGTACTACATAAATATACTATAAACTAAACAATCCACAGACGTACTGCATAAATGTAATATAAACTAAACAATCCACAGAGGTACTGCATAAATATACTATAAACTAAACA
>NW_013938842.1:0-675 GCF_000517525.1 Limulus polyphemus
AACAGTAGAAAGACCAAGATTTGAAGCCAATAATTGATTTTCTACAAGCAAGCATTCTGCGCCCTACTTGGAAGAAGGTGTCTAGCTTAAGCCCTGTCACAAAGAACTAATGGGCACAATGGGACCAGTTGAAGCTTGAAGATGGTATTCTTCTCCGGAGATGGGAAAGTGAGGACCTGGCAAATAGTTATACCGAGAAAGTTATGGGAAGTTGTGCTGCATCAATCCCATGATAGTTCAACATGAGAACATCTTGGAGTTAAGAACACATTGAATCACCTATGGCAAAAATTTTACTGGATAGGTATGAGGCAAGATGTGGAAGAATGGTGCAGGAACTGCAGTACATTGTTGTGCTAAAAGGGGACCCAAGCATAAAGGACGTGCTCCAATGAAGTTATATCAAGTTGGTGCACCAATGGAAAGAGTAGCTGTTGACATTGCTGGTCCATTGCCCCAAACTCGTGCTGGAAACAAGTACACTTGTGTGGTGATGGATTATTTCACCAAGTGGCCCGAGGCATAAGCAATACCAAATCAGGAAGCTACAACTGTAACTTCGGCTATTAGTGATTTCTTTTTCAGATTTGTAATGCCATACGAACTGCATTCTGATGAAGACCGTAACTTTGAATCAGCTGTGTTCAATGAATGCTGCAAGTTATTTGGCATATG
>NW_013938843.1:0-487 GCF_000517525.1 Limulus polyphemus
AACAGAGCTATATCAAAAAGCTTCACTGCACTACACATTCTCTTTCAGAAAACCAATAAAGTAATAACAAAATGGACCACAAAAGTCTCAAAAATGATAATATGAAGCTAGAGTTTTGAATGTAAATACGAGAGTATGCAACGAACGTTCATAAAAAAAATTCGAGAAGACTATTCCGAATGGAACGAAGTACTGGTACAATACGCAAAATCTTCCATAACTTCCTTAAAACGAATAGTAGAAAGGTGAAACTCTGCATATAACTGCGCAACGATAGAGTGTACCTACATAACAATATTGGTGAATAATAATCAATTCAGAACCCTCTGGTAACAAGAAATCGAGAAACAATCGGTAAAAAAAAGCTTCAGTGCAGTACACATACGATTTCAAGAAGCCATAAAAAGAGTAACATAAAACGACCACAAAAATCGTAAAACTAAAACTAATAATCTAGAATTTTGTAAGTAAACGCGCAAAATTGCGG
>NW_013938844.1:0-1089 GCF_000517525.1 Limulus polyphemus
TTGTTAAATCTTGTGTCTTCTTATTGAAAGTACACAGTATCGTTAAATCTTGTGTCATCTTATTGACAGTACACAGTATCGTTAAATCTTGTGTCTTCTTATTGACAGTACACAGTATTTTTAAATCTTGTGTCTTCTTATTGACAGTACATATTATTGTTAAATCTTGTGTTTTCTTACTGACAGTACACATTATCTTTGAATATTGTGTCTTCTTATTGACAGAACACAGTATTGTTAAATCTTGTGTCTTCTTATTGACAGTACACAGTATTGTTAAATCTTGTGTCTTTTATTGACAGTACACAGTATCGTTAAATCTTTTGTCTTCTCATTGATAGTACACAGTATTGTTAACTCGTGTGTCTACTAATTGACAGTACACAGTTTTGTTAAATCTTGTGTCTTCTTATTGAAAGTACACAGTATCGTTAAATCTTGTGTCTTCTTATTGACAGTACACAGTATCGTTAAATCTTGTATCTTCTTATTGACAGTACACAGTATCGTTAAATCTTGTGTCTTCTTATTGACAGTACACAGTATCGTTAAATCTTGTGTCTTCTTATTGACAGAACACAGTATCGTTAAATCTTTGTCCTTTTATAGATAGTACACAGTATTGCTAAATCGTGTGTCTTCTTATTGAGAGTACACAGTATTGCTAAATCGTGTGTCTTCTTATTGAGAGTACACAGTATTGTTAAATCTTGTGTCTTCTTATTGAAAGTACACAGTATCGTTAAATCTTGTGTCTTCTTATTGACAGTACACAGTATCGTTAAATCTTGTGTCTTCTTATTGACAGTACACAGTATCCTTAATATCTTGTGTCTTCTTATTGACAGTACACAGTATCGTTAAATCTTGTGTCTTCTTATTGACAGTACACAGTATCGTTAAAACTTGTGTCTTCTTATTGACAGTACACAGTATCGTTAAATCTTGTGTCTTCTTATTGACAGTACACAGTATCGTTAAATATTGTGTCTTCTTATTGACAGTAAACAGTATCGTTAAATCTTGTGTCTTCTTTTTGACAGTACACAGTATCGTTAAATCTTGTGTCTTCTTATTGACAGTAAACAG
>NW_013938845.1:0-777 GCF_000517525.1 Limulus polyphemus
GAATCTATAACCACTTTACTCATCTTTAGCCTTACTTGGTACAACTACTCCATGAACACCAAGGTGTAACTCTAGTTACAGAATTTATAACCATCATACTCATCATTAGCCTAACTTGGTAGAACTACGCCATAAACAGCTAGGTGTAACTATAGTTACCGAATTTATAACCGCCACACTCATCTTTAACGTTATTTCATAAAACTACACTCTGAACAGTTCGGTGTAACTCTAGTTACCGAATTTATAACCACCATATTCATCTTTAGCCTTACTTGGTACAACTAATCCATGAACACTTAGGTGTAACTCTAGTTACCGAATTTATAACCACCATACTCATATTTACCCTTACTTGGCACAACTACTTCATGAACACTAAGGTGTAACTCTAGTTACAGAATTTAGAACCACCATACTCATCTTTAGCCTTACTTGGTAGAACTACGCTATAAACCGCTAGGTGTAACTATAGTTACCGAATTTATAACCGCCACACTCATCTTTAACGTTATTTCGTAAAACTACTCCATGAACAGTTCGGTGTAACTCTAGTTACCGAATTTATAATCACCATATTCATCTTTAGCCTTACTTGGTACAACTACTCCATGAACACTTAGGTGTAACTCTAGTTACCGAATTTATAACCACCATACTCATCTTTACCCTTACTTGGTACAACTACTGCATGAACACTTAGTTGTAACTCTAGTTACCGAATTTATAACCACCATATTCATCTTTAGCCTTACTTTGTAAAACTACTCCATGAAC
>NW_013938846.1:0-606 GCF_000517525.1 Limulus polyphemus
CCATCCCAAGAAATGTCATTTGTTCCAGAAAGAGGTGCTTTACTTAGGCCACATTGTTAGTGAGAATGGTGTACAAACTGATCCTGATAAGGTGAAAGCAGTGCATGACTGGCCAACACCAGACAATGTGGGAGAGCTAAGAAGTTTCTTGGGACTCTCTACTTACTACCGCAAGTTTGTGAAGGACTTTGCAACTATAGCTGCTCCACTACATGATTTGACTAAAGAAGGCCAAAAGTTTGAATGGACAGTTTCTTGCCAGCATTCTTTCAAGACGTTGAAGGAAAAATTGGCCTCTGCGCCACTTTTAAAGCTTCCAGATCCCTCACTGCCGTACATACTGAATTGTGATGCTAGTAATGTCGGAATTGGAGGGGTGTTGTCTCAGAAAGTGGGCGAAAACTAACATGTGGTGGCCTACTTCAGTAGGGTTTTGAGTAGACCAGAGAGGAACTACTGTGTAACATGGAGGGAACTCCTTGCTATAGTAAAGTGTCTGACATATTTCCATCCTTAACTCTATGGGGCTAGTTTTACCATCAGGACAGACCATGCTGTATTACGCTGGTTAAAATCATTAAAGAACCCACAGGGACAACTGGCACG
>NW_013938847.1:0-598 GCF_000517525.1 Limulus polyphemus
AGTGGTTTCATGCTCTGCTGTTCTATAGGCCATCAACAATGGAGAGAGTAATACATCCCAGTCATCTTGGCAGCTCTTACAAAACTTTGCCAATTCCTGTCCCAGTGTCCAGTTGTACTTTTCTACCATCCCATCAAACCGTGGGTGGAGTGGCATTGTCCTGGTCTTTCGGATGCCAAACAACTTGCAGCATTCATGGAACACAGCTGATTCAAAGTTACGGCCTTGATCTGAATGCAGTTCGTATGGCATACCAAACCTGAAGAAGAAATCACTAATAGCCGAAGCTACAGTTGTAGCTTCCTGATTTGGTATTGCATATGCCTCAGGCCACTTGGTGAAATAATCCATCGCCATACAAATGTACCTGTTTCCTGCACGAATTTCGGGCAAAGGACCAGCAATGTCAACGGCTACTCTTTCCATTGGTGTGCCAACTTGATATAACTTCATTGGAGCACGTCCCTTATGCTTGAGTCCCCTTTTAGCACAGCATGTACTGCAGGTCCTGTACCATTCTTCCACATCTTGCCTCATACCTATCCAGTAAAATCTGTGTCGTAGGTGACTCAGTGTCTTCTTAACTCCAAGATGTCCT
>NW_013938848.1:0-911 GCF_000517525.1 Limulus polyphemus
TATTGATAAATCCTGTATCTTCTTATTGACAGGACACAGTATTGTTAAATCTTGTGTCTTTTTATTGACAGTACACAGTATCGTTAAATCTTGTCTTCTTTTTGATAGTACATAGTATTGTTAAATCTTGTGTCTCCCTATTGATAGTACACAGTATCGTTAAATCTAGTGTCTTTTTATTGACAGTACACAGTATCGTTAAATCTTGTCTTCTATTCGTTAGTACATAGTATTGATAAATCTTGTGTCATCTTATTGACAGTACACAGTATAATTAAATCCTTTATCTTCTTATTGACAGGACACAGTATTGTTAAATCTTGTGTCTTCTTATTGACGGTACACAGTATTGATAAATCCTGTATCTTCTTATTGACAGGACACAGTATTGTTAAATCTGGTCTCTTCTTATTGACAGTACACAGTATCGTTAAATCTTGTGTCTTCTTATTGACAGTACACAGTATTGATAAATCCTGTATCTTCTTATTGACAGGACTCAGTATTGTTAAATCTTTTGTCTTTTTACTGACAGTACACAGTATCGTTAAATCTTGTGGCTTGTTATTGATAGTACAAAGTATCATTAAATATTATGACTTGTTATGATAGTACACAGTATCGTTAAATCTTGTGTCTTCTTATTGACAATACACAGTATTGATAAATCCTTTATCTTCTTATTGACAGGACACAGTATTGTCAAATATAGTGTCTTCTTTTTGACAGGACACAGTATCGTTAAATCTTGTGTCTTCTTATTGACAGTACACAGTATTGATAAATCCTTTTATCTTCTTATTGACAGGATACAATTTTGTTATATTTTGAGTCTTCTTATTTACAGTACACATTATTGATAAATCCTGTATCTTCTTATTAAAAGTACACAGTATTGATAAATCCTGTAT
>NW_013938849.1:0-602 GCF_000517525.1 Limulus polyphemus
AAGATTTAACAATACTGTGTTCTGTCAATAAGAAGACACAAGATTTAACAATTCTGTGTACTGTCAATAAGAATACACAAGATTTAACGATACTGTGTACTGTTAATAAGAAAACACAAGATTTACCGATACTGTGTACTGTCAACAAGAAGACACAAGATTTAACGATACTGTGTAATGTTAATAAGAAGACACAAGATTTAACTATACTGTGTACTGTCAATAAGAAGACACAAGATTTAACAATACTGTGTACTCTCAATAAGATGACACACGATTTAGCAATACTGTGTACTATCTATAAAAAGACACAAGATTTAACAATACTGTGTACTGTCAATAAGAAGACACAAGATTTAAGGATACTGTGTACTGTCAATAAGAAGACACAAGATTTAACGATACTGTGTACTGTCAATAAGAAGACACAAGATTTAACGATACTGTGTACTGTCATTAAGAAGACTTAAGATTTAACAATACTGTGTACTATCAATAAGAATACACACGATTTAGCAATACTGTGTACTATCAATAAAAAGACACAAGATTTAATGATATTGTGTACTGTCAATAAGAAGACACAAGAAATTAACGATACT
>NW_013938850.1:0-1185 GCF_000517525.1 Limulus polyphemus
CCCAACAGGTATACAAAGTCCCACAGTAAAACCATTGCCAACAGTTACATAGATGTACACGGTAACATATACACCCAACAGGTATACAAAGTCCTACAGTAAAACCATTGCCAACAGTTACATAGATGTACACGGTAACATATACACCCAACAGGTATACAAAGTCCCACAGTAAAACCATTGACAACAGTTACATAGAACAACACGGTAACATATACACCCAACAGTTATACAAAGTCCTACAGTAAAACCATTGTCAACAGTTACATAGATGTACACGGTAACATATACACCCAACAGTTATACAAAGTCCCACAGTAAAACCATTGCCAACAGTTACATAGATGGTACACGGTAACATATACACCCAACAGGTATACAAAGTCCTACAGTAAAACCATTGCCAACAGTTACATACAGGTACACGGTAACATATACACCCAACAGGTATACAAAGTCCTACAGTAAAACCATTGTCAACAGTTACATACAGGTACACGGTAACATATACACCCATTCAACAAAGTTAACGTCGTCCTCTACACTTGTGTTTCTACAACAGGCAGTTGCCGTCCATTCAACAAAGTTTCATCACATTTGTGATTTACACGTGTTACTACGCAGGTTAGTTCAATAATCAGTTTTCAGAACAGACGATAGGTTTGATATGCTGATCAAAGATGAAAGAAAACGTATTAATTGATTTATCAGTACCATGTTCAAAGTTTCCTAAATATATCTAATGGTTCTCCATTTTAGTATGCTGGTTGATAATGATATAATGCATATTTAACGACTGATGAACAACGATACAGAAATCTACGGTTTTACTGATGTGCCAAACTACTGTAAGAAGCTAACAAACCAACATGAAAAACAAATCTACAGAAACCAGTAACCAGTACTGTAGGACTTTGTATACCTGTTGGACGACAACTGTTTGTTGTAGAAACACAAGTGTAGAAGACGACGTTAACTTTGTTGAACGGACGACAACTGTTTGTTGTAGAAACACAAGTGTAGAGGACGACGTTAACTTTGTTGAACGGACGACAACTGCCTGTTGTAGAAACACAAGTGTAGAGGACGACGTTAACTTTGTTGAATGGACGACAATTGCCTGTTGTAGAAATACAAGTGTAGAGGACGTCGTTAACGTTGTTGAACGGACGGCAACTGCCTGTT
>NW_013938851.1:0-931 GCF_000517525.1 Limulus polyphemus
AAAGAAGCGAAGAAAGAAAGTATAATTTTTCCATGTGTTATTGATATAGTAACAAAGATAAACTTTTTATGTTGATATTTGGTATGAATCAATTCCTTATAGAAGCCCTCCGGTAGCACAGCGGTATGTCTTTGGATTTACAGTGCTAAAAACCGGGTTTCGACACCCGTGGAGGGCAGAGCGCAGATAGCCCATTGTGTAGCTTTGTGCTTAACTTCAAACAAACATAAAACCTGATAGAAATTGGTTGGGTTTATTTTGAATTTCGCGCAAAGCTACACGAGGACTATCTGCACTAGCCGTCCCTAATTTAGCAGTGAAAGACTAGAGGGAAGGTAGCTAGTCATTCACCACCCATTGCCAACTCTTGGGGTACACTTTTGCCAACGAATTTTGTGATTCACCGTCACTTTATAACGAACCCACGACTGAAAGGGCGAGCGTGTTTGGTGAAAATGGGATTCGAACCCGCAGATTGACGGTTATTAGGTTGATACTGTGTGTATTCTGAAATCATTTTAGCATAAAAGTATAACCTGTATATAGTCTGTGCGTTTGTGATTTATATTTGTAATATAAGAAACCAGTTCTTTTCTATGTGGTTCTTCACTAGCTTGCCTCATTAAAAAGATACGCACGCGCCTGCACGCACGCAAGTGGATAGTGTAACGAATTTGCGGTTATGTATTTATTTTAATATGAACGTTGTTTAGATTGAGTTTATATTTAAAAACTTGCTATTGTTGATCCTTGCTCTCGAGAATCTTCTACAACTTTGGAGAATAGGTGGGAGTTGCGCAATACATATCTAACACTACAAGCTATAAGCTTGTAGTGTTAGATATGTATTGCGCAACTCCCACCTATTCTCCAAAGTTGTAGAAGATTCTCGAGAGCAAGAATCAACAATATATGTGTGTATGTAAACGCC
>NW_013938852.1:0-654 GCF_000517525.1 Limulus polyphemus
ACCATACTCATCTTTAGCCTTACTTGGTACAACAACTCCACGAACACCTAGGTGTAACTCTAATTACCGAATTTGTAACCAACATACTCGTCTTTAGAATTATTTGTTACAACATTTCCACGAACACCTAGGTGTAATTCTAATTACCGAATTTATAACCACCATACTTATCTTTAGCCTTACTTTGTACAACTAATCCATAAACACCTAGGTGTAACTCTAGTTACCGAATTTATAACTACCATACTCGTCTTTAGCCTTACTTGGTACAACTACTCCATGAACACTTAGGTGTAACTCTAGTTACCGAATTTATAACCACCACATTCATCTTTAGCCTTACTTGGTTACAACTACTCCACGAATACCTAGGTGTAACTCTAGTTACCGAATTAATAACCCCCATACTCATCTGTAGCGTTATTTGGTACAACTACTCCATGAACACTTAGGTGTAACTCTAGTTACCGAATTTATAACTACCATACTCATCTTTAGCCTTACTTGGTACAACTACTCCATAAACACCTAGGTATAACTCTAGTTACCGAATTAATAACCCCCATACTCATCTGTAGCGTTATTTGGTACAACTACTCCATGAACACTTAGATGTAACTCTAGTTACAGAATTTATAACCACCATACTCGTCT
>NW_013938853.1:0-485 GCF_000517525.1 Limulus polyphemus
GCAAAGTCCCTCAAACTCTTGAAGCTGACTTTCTGGCCTTGAATCCAGATGACTGTATCCAACCTCGGTACCTCTGTGCTGGACTTAACGTAGGATTCAAATTCGAGAGCTCTGGCCATTGCATCCTGCATGGTAGAGGGGTGTGCTTGCTTCACTTGCATCTTAAGTTGTGGACTGTCCAAGGCATCTACGAACTGATCCCTCAGCTACAACTTGAGGAGATCTGGTGGTGCAGTTGGGTAGGCCTTGTGTGCCATGTTTTCCAAGTCTTGTGCCAGCTCTTGCAGGTTCTCCCCTTTAGCACAGATTCTCGTCCTAAACCTAGCCCTGTAGACTTCTGACTGATTCCTGAGTTCCAGAGCCTCTACCAGTGTTCTATAGTTGTGTCTGTCGGCTGCTGTCAACTGTCCAAGTATTTCCAGTGGTTGTCCCTTCAAGCTCGTTGCCAGATATACAGCTTTCTGTTCCTTTGTCCATCCATTCAT
>NW_013938854.1:0-555 GCF_000517525.1 Limulus polyphemus
AATTCCTATCTCTTATAGTGAATGTTAAAGTTGTCATGGAATACTTCCTATCTGTTATAGTGAATATTACAGTTGTCATGGGATACTTCATATCTGTTATAGTGAATATTGGTAGTTGTCATTAAATACTTCCTATCTGTTATAGTGACTGTTGGTAGTTGTCATTAGATATTTCGTATCTGTTATAGTGAATGTTGGTAGTGGTCATTAAATACTTCCTATCTGTTATAGTGAATGTTGGTAGTTGTCATTAGATATTTATTATCTGTTGTAGTGAATGTTGGTAGTTGTTATTGGATACTTCCTCTCTGTTATAGTGAATGTTACAGTTGCCATTGGATACTTCCTATCTGTTATAGTGAATGTTGGTAGTTGTCATTGGATACTTCATATCTGTTTTAGTGAATGTTGGTAATTGTCATTGGATACTTCTTATTTGTTAGAGTGAATGTTGGTAATTGTCATTGGATACGTCATAGCTGTTATAGTGAATGTTGGTAGTTGTCATGGGATACTTCCTATCTGTTATAGTGAATGTTACAGTTACCATTGGAT
>NW_013938855.1:0-629 GCF_000517525.1 Limulus polyphemus
AATTCCGACATTACTAGCATCACAATTCAATATGTACGGCAGTGAGGGATCTGGAAGCTTTAAAAGTGGAGCTTAGGCCAATTTTTCTTTCAATGTCTTGAAAGCATGCTGGCAAGAAACTGTCCATTCGAGCTTCTGGCCTTTTTTTTGTCAAATCATGTAGTGGAGCAGCTATTGTTGTAAAGTCCTTCACAAACTTCCAGTAATAGGTACAGAATCCCAAGAAACTTCTTAACTCTCCCTCATTGTCTGGTGTTGGCCAATCACGCACTGCTT
Source organism: Limulus polyphemus (assembly GCF_000517525.1). Classification (NCBI taxonomy): domain Eukaryota; kingdom Metazoa; phylum Arthropoda; class Merostomata; order Xiphosura; family Limulidae; genus Limulus; species Limulus polyphemus. Next base: position 277 of record NW_013938855.1, read on the forward strand.
TCAGCTTGTCACGATCAGTTCGCACACCATGTTCACTTACAATGTGACCTAAGTAAAGCACCTCTTTCTGTAACAAGTGGCATTTCTTGTGATGGAGTTTGAGGTTTGCTGCTTTCAAACGCTTGAATACTTCCTCTAGCCAGGACATTTCCTCATCAAAAGTTGTTGCAAATACAATGACATCATCCAGGTACACTAGGGCTATCCTCCATTGTAGGCCTTCCAGTACTCTTTCTGTCAGCCTCTCAAATGTTGCCAGAGAATTGCTAAGCCCAAATAGCATCACACAGTATTGCCAGAGACCTTGGCCATAACTAAATGCAGTCTTAGGTTTATCTGCTTCAACCTATTTT
>NW_013938856.1:0-559 GCF_000517525.1 Limulus polyphemus
GAAAGAACAGATTTAAAAATAAGGTTATTCAAACAAAATCCCAGCATCTAATAGTCCATGACGTCTTATTATACATTAAACTCTACCTTTTGGATTGTTTGTACTCATAATTAGCGAAAGTTCAATTCTTTTTAGCTTTTCACTTGACATAATACTTTTCGAAATGCTATAATGTCTCACTTTTGAGTTTTCCGCCGAAACAAGCACTAGCCGACATTTTTCTATTAATTTTGCGTCAGAAAAACACTTTTCTCCATTTTCCAAAAAAATCATATTTTCACAGAAAAGCCAAAGCTATAGCCCATGTTTTTTTCCCAAATTTTGAAAAAAAATATTTTTCTTCATATTTCAACACAAAGATGCCCTTGATGCAAGACGTTCAAAATGGATATCCTTTCATCAAAATTCCGAGTCGTTATTTCATAATCTGTTATGAAAATATCGGCTAGCTTCGATATTACTGTTTTTTATTGTCTTTAGTTATATTGTAAAATTAGATGCTGGGATTTTGTTTGAATAACCTTATTTTTAATACTGTTCTTTAAGTCCATGACGTCTT
>NW_013938857.1:0-592 GCF_000517525.1 Limulus polyphemus
AATATAAATAAGAAAATATATTTGAGATAAGAGCTTTAATTTTATTACAACTCATTATTTTACAAACATTCCAAATATAAGTAAAACTGTGGTTTTACTTTTATGTAAAGTCAAAATTTCTGAGGAGATGTTTAATACACACATTGCAGAAAAAGAAAAAATGGACTATCGTCGTACATTACCCCTACTGTAGTTAAAACAAAATTAGATAATTTAATGATTATAGTTTTCGTGGTTTTCCTATTTCTGTTTTAAGATTCTATATTTTTTACGTCTATCATATGATGTTGAACTTCACTTGATAAGGTACTACTGATGTGTTTGGTAGTGCAGTTTCTAATGTTTAATTAGGTTTTGACCCTCTCTGATGACTTAGTGTTTATAACGCTAAAATTAGTTTTGCAGTGGGAAGAACACAGATACTCCATTGTGTAGTTTTGTCCTTAACAACAAACAAAGAAACATTGAGTTTACTCTAGTCTTGTTTGAAATGGCTTTGTGTTTCCTCAATGAGCAACTTACCGCATCCACCTTGCGTGAGGTGGTGTGAACATTATTTAAACACTCTTAAACTGATCTCTGGTATCAACTT
>NW_013938858.1:0-544 GCF_000517525.1 Limulus polyphemus
GTTATAAAATTCGGTAACTAGAGTTACACCTAGGTGTTCGTGGAGTTGTTGTACCAAGTAAGGCTAAAGATGAGTATGGTGGTTATAAATTCCGTAACTAGAGTTACACCTAGGTGTTCATGGAGTTGTTGTACCAAATAAAGCTAAAGATGAGTATCGTGGTTATAAATTCTGTAACTATAGTTACACCTAGGTGTTCATGGAGTAGTTGTACCAAGTAAGGCTAAAGATGAGTATGGTGGATATAAATTCGCTAACTAGAGTTACACCTAGATGTTCATGGAGTAGTTGTGCCAAGTAAGGCTAAAGATAAGTTTGGTTGTTATGAATTCGGTAACTAGAGTTACACCTAGGTATTCATGGAGTTGTTGTACCAAGTAAGGATAAAGATAAGTATTGTGGTTATAAATTCGGTAACTAGAGTTACACCTAGGTGTTTCTGGATTAGTTGTACCAAGTAAGGCTAAAGATGAGTATGGTGGTTATAAATTCGGTAACTAGAGTTACACCTAGGTGTTCGTGGAGTTGTTGTACCAAATTACGC
>NW_013938859.1:0-1235 GCF_000517525.1 Limulus polyphemus
AGAAGCTCATGATAATAATACGGTTATTGGATTCGTTACCCCCTTCTAATTTAGTAATGTTACATGTATATACGATTTGTTTCCTTACCCTCTGTTCAACTTAGTGATGCATACTCGTTTGTTGTTGTTTTTTTGTTTTTTTTTACTCTGGATGTATGGATTAGAATTGCAGTGTGTTGGTGTTCTAAGAATATCGAGTTGTTACGCCTCCAGTCGTTAGTTAATTTTCCGTAAATTCGTTCCGACGAAACTTTAGCGACACAAGTCCTTTTTTAAATAAAACTGGTTTATTCTTTCCGAATACAAATTTACCGATACACTTAATTTCAACAGTCGCTCTATACAAATGCTATAACTCACGTCTCACGAGCTCGACTTCAACAACACTCCAGTTCAATTACACATTCTCTGACTGCAGTTCAATTACTCATTACCTCTGTTACGTTGTGACCATCTTATATATATACCCAATCTAGTAGTCTCCCGATAATTCGCAAAGGTTCGAGAAAAGGACGTGCCGTGATACTAGTCACGTGACCTCGCTGCCGCAAAACTGCCCCTCCTTAGTATTGTTCGTCCCGAACAATAGCCACTTACATTAAACCAATAACAACTAACAATAACTTAATTAAATTTACAGAATTACAAACACAAAATTACAATTCAACAAAGTCTCTTAATTTTACGGGATGTATCTTCTTCCGTACTGGTCTCCATCTCGTTGGCTTCTGCTTCATATGGGGTTCATCTGCTTCATCAGGAAATGTTCTATCGTTGATAACAGTCACATCAGTGGTAGTAACTTCATCAAGAGCTTCACTGTTTCCCTTCTCAAAACTGAGTAGAGTTTCTTCGACGGTGGCTTCTTCAGGTGGCACGTCTTCAGCAGCGTCATTTGTTCTGTTGTCCACTTCATCCCAACTAAAATGTCCTGGACCGTGATAACGCCAAAGCCTGTTGGCATGCGCCACTTTTGGCTTACCTCGCCGACCACATTTTATCCGGAAAGTCATGTCTGCGAGACGATCCACTATGTCATATGGGCCTTCCCATGGAGATGACAACTTAGGAGACCTCCCTTTGGTCTTCCTGAGATTATACAACCACACCTTGTCTCCTGGTACAAAGCTGACTTCAGTAGATCTCTTATCATAAGATAACTTCATCGAATCAGCAGACGTTTTCAAGTTTGAGTGCACTTGATGGTGAATATCATCCATCCTTTCTGATAACAC
>NW_013938860.1:0-509 GCF_000517525.1 Limulus polyphemus
TAATAACAGAAAACGACCTAAAAATTAGGAAAACTAATACTACAAAGTTACAGATGTGCACATAAATACGTAAGGACATGACGAACCTTCATAAAAAATTTTGAGAAAATCCATTGAAATTTGATGAAGTTCTGGTATAAAACGCAAAACAGGCCATAACTCCCTCAAAACGAAGAGTAGCAGGGTGAAACTTTGCATGTAATTTCGGAACGAACTATTTAACCTATATATAATATTTGGTTAATATCCATCTATACAGTACCCTGTGGAAGCAATAAATCAAACAAAAAGTAGTTACAAAGAGCTTCACTGCACTACACATACTATTTCAGAAAGACAATAAATAATGTAACATAAACGACCATACAAATCGCAAAACTAATATTACAAAGATTGTATTTGGATTGTAAATACGCAAGGACGAAACGAACCTTACATAAAAAAATTCGAGAAGATCCGTTGAAATTTAATGAAATACTGGTACGAAACGCAAAACCTGCTATAACTAC
>NW_013938861.1:0-536 GCF_000517525.1 Limulus polyphemus
GCACTTTTGGCCATCCAGTTTTCCTGCCACGTAGACACTATGTGTGCTTGTCATTTTACACTTAGCTGTTGGGACTTTCACAATGGGGGTTGGTGGACGTCCCTCAGCACCAACCACTACTGGTTTCCCGAAGTTGACTTAGTGGTAATATTCTTCTTACACTGGCTCCTCATATGTCTTGCTCTCCACCTTTCCAACAACCTTTCTGGGTAGCAGCCTTTCCTGCCATGGCATCTTCCCTGTTTTGAAGTTGCCAGCATTGAGCTCTCTTGTGCCCAGGTTTGTTACAGTGCCAGCAAAGTCCCTCAAACCTCTCTGAAAGCTGACCTTTTGTGGCCTTGAATCCGGATGACTGTACCAACCTTGGTACCTCTGTGCTGGACTTAACGTAGGATTCGAATTCAAGAGCTCTGGCCATTGCATCCTGCATAGTAGAAGGGTGTGCTTGCTTTACTTGTATTGTCAGTTGTGGACTGTCCAAGGCATCTACAAGCTGGTCCCTCAGCAACAGCTTAAGGACATTGGGTGGTGTAGTT
>NW_013938862.1:0-510 GCF_000517525.1 Limulus polyphemus
GTATCGTTAAATATTGTGTCTTTTTATTGATAGTACACAGTATTGCTAAATCGTGTGTCTTCTTATTGATAGTACACAGTATTGCTAAATCGTGAGTCTTCTTAGTGATAGTACACAGTATTGTTAAATCTTGTGTTTTCTTATTGACAGTACACAGTATTGTTAAATCTTGTGTCTTCTTATTGAAAGTACATAGTATCGTTAAATCTTGTGTTTTCTTATTGACAGTACACAGTATCGTTAAATCTTGTGTCTTCTTATTGACAGGACACATTATTGTTAAATCTTGTGTTTTCTTACTGACAGTACACATTATCGTTGAATATGGTGTCTTCTTATTGATAGTACACAGTATTGTTAAATCTTGTGTCTTCTTATTGACAGAAAACATTATTGTTAAATCTTGTGTCTTTTTATTGAAAGTACACAGTATCGTTAAATATTGTGTCTTCATATTGACAGAACACAGTAAGTTAAATCTTGTGTCTTCTTATTGACAGTACACAGTAT
>NW_013938863.1:0-593 GCF_000517525.1 Limulus polyphemus
CAGATTTCCTTTATTCCTTGTGTCTTGAATCATTGTCCAATACTAACAGATTTTATAACTCAGATTTCCTTTATTCCTTGTGTTTTGAATAATTATCCAATACTAACAGATCTTACAACTCCGATTTCCTGTATTCCTTGTGTCTTGGATCATTTTCCAATACTAACAGATCTGATAACTCTGATTTCCTTTATTCCTTTTGTCTTGAATCATTGTCCAAAAGAACAGATCTTACAACTCAGATTTCCTTTATTCCTTGTGTCTTGAATCATTGTCCAATACAAACAGATTTTATAACTCAGATTTCCTTTATTCCTTGAGTCTTGAATCATTGTGCAATACGAACAGAGTTGTAAGATCTGATTTCTTTATTCCTTGGTGTCTTGATTCACTGTCCAATACTAACAGATCTTATAACTCTGATTTCCTGCATTCCTTGTGTCTTTAATTATTTTCCAGTACTAAAAGATCTTATAACTAAGATTTCCTGTATTCCATGTGTCTTGAATCATTGTCCAATATGAACAAATCTTACAACTCTGATTTCCTTTATTACTTGTGTCTTGAATCACTGTCCAATACTAACAGATCTT
>NW_013938864.1:0-947 GCF_000517525.1 Limulus polyphemus
AATTTCATATACAATCAATCCTTCTATAGACTTGGTAATTAATTTCATATACAATCAATCCTCTTATAGACTTGGTAATTAGTTTCATATACGGTCATTCCTTTTATAGACTTGGTAATTAATTTCATATACAATCAATCCTTTTATAGACTTGGTAATTAGTTTCATATACAATCAATCCTTCTATAGACTTGGTAATTAGTTTCATATACAGTCATTCCTTCTATAGACTTGGTAATTTGTTTCATATACAATCAATCCTTTTATAGACTTGGTAATTAGTTTCATACACAGTCATTCCTTTCATAGACTTGGTAATTAGTTTCATATACAATCAATCCTTTCATAGACTTGGTAATTAGTTTCATATACAATCAATCCTTTCATAGACTTGGTAATTAGTTTCATATACAATCATTCCTTCTATAGACTTGGTAATTAGTTTCATATACAATCATTCCTTCTATAGACTTGGTAATTAATTTCATATACAATCATTCCTTCTATAGACTTGGTAATTAGTTTCATATACAATCATTCCTTCTATAGACTTGGTAATTAATTTCATATACAATCATTCCTTTTATAGACTTGGTAATTAGTTTCATATACAATCAATCCTTTCATAGACTTGGTAATTAGTTTCATGTACAATCAATCCTTCTATAGACTTGGTAATTAATTTCATATACAATCATTCCTTTTATAGACTTGGTAATTAATTTCATATACAATCAATCCTTTTATAGACTTGGTAATTAGTTTCATATACAATCAATCCTTCTATAGACTTGGTAATTAGTTTCATATACAATCAATCCTTTCATAGACTTGGTAATTAGTTTCATAGTACAATCAATCCTTCTATAGACTTGGTAATTAGTTTCATATACAATCAATCCTTCAATAGACTTGGTAATTAGTTTCATATACAATCATTCCTTTTA
>NW_013938865.1:0-663 GCF_000517525.1 Limulus polyphemus
GAGCACTACAGGAGACAAGTCTGAAATTGCTCGAATGAAAATTACCCACACTGTGGAGACGGGTGTAATCATAACATAACATATGCCTAGAGGCTCAAAGGCTATATCTAATATTAAAGGTTTTGATAGAATGAGAAAACTTAAATATAGGCTAGCTAATTAGTGGTGCTAGATTACAGCCCCGAGATTAAGTCGCCAGTACATCTAGATCTAACATTAATGTTAGGCCTGTTATTTCCATCTTTTTAGACTTAGGTTTGGATCTAAATGTAATAATAATGACAGAAATTTAGCTTTATACATCTAAACTAGACCTTAGATTTGGGTGTATAGATTGAAAGCACCTCGTATGGAATCTACCCAGATCTAAATATAACCCTGCCTCATCAATTCTAGATTGAGATTTATTAGACCTAACTTTTAGAACAAATGTTACATCTAGATCTATCCCAGTGCAATGCCTAGTTTAATAGTTAGTATAGGTCTAAGTATGCCAATAATATTGGCTACAATTTGTATGATGATGGACCTAGGGTCTAGAAATCAAGTTATAACTGCAATCAGACCTAAAGTCTAGTACATTAGTTGGTGTAAAACATGATTTACAATCAGCCAGTACAATTACAAACCACTACATTAGGCCTATAATGTTTACTAGATCTA
>NW_013938866.1:0-1035 GCF_000517525.1 Limulus polyphemus
AACAATAGAGATTAGCTAACACAATAAAGGAGAATGGGTATAACTAACAATAGAGATTAGCTAACACAATAAAGGTGGATGGGTATAACTAACAATAGAGATTAGCTAACACAATAACGGAGAATGGGTATAACTAACAATAGAGATTAACTAACACAATATAGTAGAATGGGTATAAATAACAATAGAGATTAGCTAACACAATAAAGGAAAATGGGTATAACTAACAATAGAGATTAGCTAACACAATAAAGGAGAATGGGTATAACTAACAATAGAGATTAACTAACACAATAAAGGAGAATGGGTATAACTAACAATAGAGATTAGCTAACACAATAAAGTAGAATGGGTATAACTAACAATAGAGATTAGCTAACACAATATAGTAGAATGGGTATAACTAACAATAGAGATTAGCTAACACAATAAAGGAGAATGGGTATAACTAATATATTGTGTTAGCTAATCTCTATTGTTAGTTATACCCATTCTACTATATTGTGTTAGCTAATCTCTATTGTTAGTTATACCCATTCTCCTTTATTGTGTTAGTTAATCTCTATTGTTATTTATACCCATTATCCTTTATTGTGTTAGCTAATCTGGAGAATGGGTATAACTAACAATAGAGATTAGCTAACACAATAAAGGAGCATGAGTATAAATAACAACAGAGATTAGCTAACACAATAAAGGTGGATGGGTATAACTAACAATAGAGATTAGCTAACACAATAAAGGAGAATGGGTATAACTAACAATAGAGATTAGCTAACACAATAAAGGAAAATGGGTATAAATAACAATAAAGATTAGCTAACACAATAAAAGAGAATGGGTATAACTAACAATAGAGATTAGCTAACACAATAAAGGAGCATGAGTATAAATAACAACAGAGATTAGCTAACACAATATAGTAGAATGGGTATAAATAACAATAGAGATTAGCTAACACAATAAAGAAGAATGGGTATAACTAACAATAGAGATTAGCTAACACAATAAAGGAGAATGGGTATAAATAACAAT
>NW_013938867.1:0-752 GCF_000517525.1 Limulus polyphemus
TGTACTGTCAATAAGAAAACACAAGATTTAACAATACTGTGTCCTGTCAATAAGAAGATAAAGGATTTATCAATACTGTGTACTGTCAATAAGAAGACACAAGATTTAACGATACTGTGTACTGTATATAAGAAGACACAAAATTTAACAATACTATGTACTGTCAATAAGAAGACGCAAGATTTAACAATACTGTGTCTTGTCAATAAGAAGATACAGGATTTATCAATACTGTGTACTGTCAATAAGAAGACACAAGATTTAACGATACTGTGTACTATCAATAAGAAGACAAGATTTACAAATACTGTGTACTGTCAATAAGCAGACACAAGATTTATCAATACCGTTTAATTTCAATAAGAAGACACAAGATTTAACAGTACTATGTACTATCAAAAAGAAGAAAAGATTTAACGATACTGTGTACTGTCAATAAAAAGACACAAGATTTAACAATACTGTGTCCTGTCAATAAGAAGATATAGGATTTATCAATACTGTGTACTGTCAATAAGAAGACACAAGATTTAACAATAATGTGTCCTGTCAATAAGAATATACAGGATTTATCAATATCGTGTACTGTCAATAAGAAGACACAAGATTTAACGATACTGTGTCCTGTCAATAAGAAGATACATGATTTATCAATACTGTGTCCTGTCAATAAGAAGATACAGGATTTATCAATACTGTTATCGTTAAATCTTGTGTCTTCTTATTGACAGTACCTGTGTACTGTCAATAAG
>NW_013938868.1:0-596 GCF_000517525.1 Limulus polyphemus
CTCTAGTTACAGTATTTATAACAACCATACTCATCTTTAGCGTTATTTGGTACAACTACTCCACGATCACCTAGGTGTAACTCTAGTTACCGAATTTATAACCACCATACTCATCGTTAGCGTTTTTTGGTACAACTACTCCACGAACACCTAGGTGTAACTCTAGTAATCGAATTCGTAACCAACATACTCTTCTTTAGTTTTATTTGGTACAACAACTCCACAAACACCTTGGTGTAACTCTAGTTACCGAATTTATAACCACCATACTCATCTTTAGCCTTACTTGGTACAACTACTCAATAAACACCTAGGTATAACTCTAGTTTCCGAATTTATAACCACCATACTCATCTTTAGCCTTACTTCGTACAACTACTCCATGAACACCTAGGTGTAACTCTAGTTACCGAATGTGTAACCCCCATACTCATCTTTAGCGTTATTTGGTACAACAACTCCACGAACACCTAGGTGTAACTGTAGTTACCCGAACTTGTAACCACCATACTCATCTTTAGCGTTATTTGGTACAACAACTCGACGAATACCTAGGAGTACCTCTAGTTACAGAATTTATAACCACCATACACATC
>NW_013938869.1:0-779 GCF_000517525.1 Limulus polyphemus
GAATGTCAAAAAATCTAGTGTAAGAATTAGTAAAAAGATCGTTATCAAAGTTAATAAAATCTAGTGGAAGAAGGACTAAAAGAACGTTATCACAGTCATCAAAATCTAGTGTAAGAAGTACTAGAAAGATCGTTATCAAAATCGAAAAAATATAGTGGCAGAAAGATGAAAGGACCGTTATCAATGTCGACAACATCTAGTGAAAAAGAGCTATAATAACGTTATCAAAGTCGTGAATATATATTGTAAGAAAGACAAAAAGACCATTATGAATGTCAAAAAGTATAGTGTAATAAGGACTATAAAGACCATTATGAATATCAAAGAAATCTAGTGTAAGAATAATTAAAATGATCGTTATCAAAGTTAACAAAATCTAGTGGAAGAAGGACTAAAAAGACCATTATAAATGTCAAAATATCTAGTTTAAGAATTACTAAAAAGACAGTTTCAAAGTCTTAAATATATAATGTAAGAAGGACAAAAAGACCATTATGAATGTCAAAAATTTTAGTGTAAGAATTATTAAAGTGATCGTTATCAAAGTTAACAAAATCTAGTGGAAAAAGGAATAAAAAGACAGTTATCGAAGTCAACAAAATCTAGTGGAAGAAGGACTAAAAGACCATAAATAATGTCAAAATATCTAGTGTAAGAATTACTAAAAAGACACTTATCAAAGTCGTAAATATATAATGTAAGAAGGACAAAAAGACCATTATGAATGTCAAAAAATTTAGTGTAAGTAGGACTAAAAATACCATTATGAATGTCAAAAT
>NW_013938870.1:0-1000 GCF_000517525.1 Limulus polyphemus
GATGAGTATGTTCGTTACAAATTCGGTAACTAGACTTACACCTAGGTGTTCGTGGAGTTGTTGTACCAAATAACGCTAAAGATGAGTATGGGTTACACATTCAGTAACTAGAGTTACACCTAGGTGTTGATGGAGTAGTTGTACCAAGTAAGGATAAAGATGAATATGTTGGTTATAAATTCTGTAACTAGAGTTACACCTAAGTGTTAATGGAGTAGTTTTACCAAATAACGCTAAAGATGAATATGATGGTTATAAATTCGGTAACTAGAGTAACACCTATGTGTTCATGGAGTAGTTGTACCAAGTAAGGCTAATGATGAGTATGGTGGTTATAAATTGTGTAACTAGAGTTACACCTAGGTGTTCGTGGAGTTGTTATACCAAATAACGCTAAAGATGAGTATGTTGGTTACAAATTCGGTAACTAGAGTTACACCTATGTGTTCGTGGAGTTGTTGTACCAAATAACGCTAACGATGAGTATGTTGGTTACAAATTCGGTAACTAGAGTTACACCTAGGTGTTGATGGAGTAGTTGTACCAAGTAAGGATAAAGATGAATATGTTGGTTATAAATTCGGTAACTAGAGTTACACTTAGGTATTCGTGGAGTTGTTGCACCAAATAACGCTACAGATGAGTATGGTGGTTACAAATTCGGTAACTAGAGTTACACCTAGGTATTCGTGGAGTTGTTGTACCAAATAACGTAAGAGATGAGTATGGGGGTTATTAATTCGGAAACTGGAGTTACACCTATGTGTTCATGGAGTAGTTGTACCAAGTTAAGCTAATAATGAGTATGGGGTTATAAATTCGGTAACTAGAGCACCTAGGTGTAATTTCATGGAGTAGTTGTACCAAGTAATGCTAAAGATGAGTATGGTGGTTATAAATTCGGTAACTAGAGTTACATCTAGTTATTCGTGGAGTTGTTGTACCAAATAACGCTAAAGAGAGTATGGTGGTTATATATTCGGTAACTAGACATACACCT
>NW_013938871.1:0-947 GCF_000517525.1 Limulus polyphemus
TCCTGTCAATAAGAAGACACAAGATTTAACGATACTGTGTACAGTCAATAAGAAGACACAAGATGCAACGATACTGTGTACTGTCAATAAAAAGACACTAAGATTTAACGATACTGTGTACTGTCAATACAAAGACACAAGATTTAACTATATGTGTACTGTCAATAAGAAGACACAAGATTTAACAATACTGTGTACTCTCAATAAGAAGACACACGATTTAGCAATACTGTGTACTATATATAAAAAGACACTAGATTTAACGATACTGTGTACTGTCAATAAGAAGACACAAGAATTAACGATACTGTGTACTGTCAATAAGAAGATACAATATTTAACGATACTGTGTACTGTCAATAAGAAGACACAAGATTTAACCATACTGTGTACTGTCAGTAAGAAAACATAAGATTTAACAATAATGTGTCCTGTCAATAAGAAGACAGAAGATTTAACGATACTGTGTACTGTCAATAAGAAGACACAAGATTTAACAATACTGTGTATTGTCAATAAAAAGACACAAGATTTAACTATATGTGTACAGTCAATAAGAAGACACAAGATTTAACAATACTGTGTACTGTCAATAAGAAGACACACGATTTAGCAATACTGTGTACAATATATTTAAAAAGACACTGGATTTAACGATACTGTGTGCTGTCAATAAAAGGACAAAATATTTAACGATATTCTTTTTGACAGTACACAGTTAAATCTTGTGTCTCTTTTTATTGACAGTACACAGTATGGCACAAGATTTAACGATTCTGTGTACTGTCAATAAAAAGACACAAGATTTAACTATATGTGTACTGTCAATAAGAAGACAAAAGATTTAACGATACTGTGTACTGTCAATAAGAATAAACAATATTCAACGATAATGTGCACTCTCAATAAGAAGACACGATTTAGCAATACTGTGTACTATCCATAAA
>NW_013938872.1:0-641 GCF_000517525.1 Limulus polyphemus
TTGGAGTTGTTGTACCAAGTAAGTCTAAAGATGAGTATGGTATTTAGAAATTTGGTAATTAGAGTTACACCTAGGTGTTCATGGAGTAGTTGTACCAAGTAAGTCTAAAGACGAATAGGTTGGTTATAAATTCAATAACAAGAGTTAAACCTAGGTGTTCATGGAGCAGTTGTACCAAGTAAGGCTAAATGACGAATATGTTGGTTATAAATTCTGTAACAAGAGTTACACCTAGGTATTCATGGAATAGTTGTACCGAGTAAGGCAAAATATGAGTATGGTGGTTATAAATTCTGTAACTAGAGTTACACCTAAATGTTCATAGAGTAGTTGTACCAAGTAAGTTTAAAGATGAATTTGGTGGTTATACATTCGGAAACTAGAGTTACACTTAGGTGTTCGTGAAGCTGTTGTACCAAATAACGCTAAAGATGAGTATGGTGGTTATAAATTCGGTAACTATAGTTACACCAAGGGTTTCATGGAGTAGTTGTACCAAGTAAGGCAAAGATGAGTATGGTGGTTATAAACATTCGGAAACTAGAGTTAAACCTAAGTGTTCATGGAGTAGTTGTACCAAGTAAGACTAAACATGAGTATAGTGGTTATAAAGTCTGTAACAAGAGTTACACCTAGGTGTT
>NW_013938873.1:0-875 GCF_000517525.1 Limulus polyphemus
ATTGACACATTGACTGCAGACTAATATCAACAGTGGGTCATACAACGATATTAGCTATTGGGTCCTATTTAATCCAGTGGGACTTAAGGAAACACATGTAGATATGTTATAAATATACCAGTTAATTAACACATTGACTGCAGACTGAAGTCAAGAGAGGGTCATAGAACGATACTAGCTATTGGGTCCTATTTAATCCACTTGGACTTAAGAAAACACATGTAGATATGTTGTAAATCTATGAGTTCATTAACACATTGGTTGCTGACTAAAGTCAACAGAGGGTCATGCAACGATATTAGCTATTGGGTCCTATTTAATCCAGTCGGACTTAAGGAAACACGAGTAGTTTAGTTGTAAATATCTGAGTTATTTAACACATTGGCTGCAGACTAAAGTCAACAGAGGGTCATAGAAAGATTCTAGTTATTGGGACCTATTTAATCCACTCGGACTTTAAAAAAGTTAATTAACTCATATATTTACAACATATCTACATGGATATATTTACAACATATCTACATGTGTTTCCTTAAGTCCGAGTGGATTAAATAGGACACAATAGCTAATATCGTTCTATGACCAATCTTGACATCAGTCTGCGGTCAATGTGAGTTAATTAACACATTGGCTGCTGACTAAAGTCAACATTGGGTAATAGAAAGATACCAGCTAATTGGTCCCATTTAATACATTCAGACTTAAGGAAACACATGTAGATATGTTATAAAAATATGAGAATAATTGACACATTCACTGCAGACTAATATCAACAGTGTGTTATAGAACGATACTAGCTATTGGGACCAATTTAATCCACTCGGATTTATGGCAACCCATGTAGATATTTTGTAGATATATCAGTTAATTAGCAT
>NW_013938874.1:0-605 GCF_000517525.1 Limulus polyphemus
AGTCCTGCTAAAATAGCAATCGTATGATATTGGCCTTAACCTATGACCAAGTAAGAAGTCCTTAGTTATCTAGAATCCACATCTTACTATTAATGGCTGGTGGTCAACTTCTTCAAGGTCAAAACACGTTATCGGCTCTCACTAAAGTTAAGATCCACTTTAGATGAAGAGGGGAATGTGAGAAAGCATTCAGTCCCGTAAGGTTATTTTATTAGAAATTACAGTACCGGTGTATACATGAAAATCTTGTAAGTTATTATTCGACACTGACAACATTTCAATTGCAGTTGGACGATGAAGTATAGTGTGTGCAATTACGTATGTTAGTCACATGCTTATGGAACATAAAAGCAGATATTGAATGATCAAGAAAAAAATCCTTGCAGTTGTTGTCTTTATGAAACACTATTAACACTAATGTATGCCAGAAAGATCATTATTTATATTGACCATGTGTCACTGAAATAGTTGATGAACATAAAATCTGGAAAGTATGATTATATGACGGATAATAACACTGGGGGAATATGATTTATACATATAGTATTACCCAGGGCCACAATATACAAACACTAATGGATTGTCGTGCCATATTACGAAACCTT
>NW_013938875.1:0-1262 GCF_000517525.1 Limulus polyphemus
TCCTGTTACAGTATCATGGGATTAACGCAGCACAACTTCCCGTACCTTTCTCGGTATAACCGATTGCCAGGTCGTTACTTTCCCATCTGCAGTTTCCCATCTCCTGAGAAGAATACAATCTTCAAGCTTCAACTGGTCCCATTCTGCCCAATAGTTCTTTGTCACAGGGCATAAGCTAGACACCTTCTCCCAAGCAGGGCGCAAAACCCTTGCTTTTAGAAAATCAGTTATTGGCTTCCAATCTTGGTCTTTCTTCTGCTCTGCTTTAATATCTATACCTGGTTCCACTTCACCATCATCGACTCCTTCAGTCACTTTGACTTCAGCTTGATGACATCTGGTTAGCTCAACCTCTCTTTTAACATTTACAGGAATTTGGCCTTTGTTATTCCCAAACATCATTTTATCAAAATTAACTACACACTTCCTCGGTATTAAGTAGTTCAACCCTAATATGCATTGGTCTTCAATGTCAGCCAAGTATACTTTGTGTCTGTCTTTTATGCCCATGAGCTCAATAGTTACCCACACTAATCCCCACAACCTTGTATAAAGTCCTGTCACACCACAAAGCTTCTGTATGGCTTCTGGTACTCTTTTGTGATCTATCATCTTGATACTCACAAGGGTTTGCTAAGATGCAGAATTTATGACAAAGTTGCATTTTTGGCCATCCAGCTTTCCTGTCACGTAGACATTATGTGTGCTTGCCATTTTATACTTAGCTGTTGGGACTTTCACAATGGAGGTTGGTGGGCGTCCCTCAGCACCAACCACTACTGGTTTCCTGAAGGTGACTTACTGGTAGTATTCTTCTTACACTGGCTCTTCATATGTTGTTGCTCTCCACAGTTCCAACAACCTTTCTGGGTAGCAGCCTTTCCTGCCGTGGCATCTTTTCTGTGTTGAAGTTGCCGGCATTAGGCTCTCTTGTGACCAGGTTTGTTACAGTGCCAGCAAAGTCCCTCAAACTTCTCTGAAAGCTGTCCTTTTCTGGCCTTGAATCCTGATGACTGTACCAACCTTGGTACCTCTGTGCTGGACTTAATGTAGGATTCGAATTCAAGAGCTCTGGCCATTGCATCCTGCATAGTAGAGGGGTGTGCTCACTTCACTTGTGGACTGTCCAAGGCGTCTGCAAACTGATCCCTCAGCAACAGCTTGAGGACATCAGGTGGTGCCATTGGGTAGGCCTTGTGCGCCATACTTTCCAAATCCTGTGCCTGCTCTTGCAGGCTCTCCCCTTTAGCACAGACTCTAGT
>NW_013938876.1:0-428 GCF_000517525.1 Limulus polyphemus
TCTTCTTACACTTGCTCTTCATATGTCCTTGCTCTCCACAGTTCCAACAACCTTTCTGGATAGCAGCTTTCCCTGCCACGGCATCTTTCCTGTGTTGTAGTTGCTGGCATTGAGCTCTCTTGTGCCCCGGTTTATTACAGTGCCAGCAAAGTCCCTCAAACCTCTCTGAAAGCTTACCTTTTCTGGCCTTGAATCCAGATGACTGTACCAACCTCGGTACCTCTGTGCTGGACTTAACGTAGGATTCAAATTCGAGAGCTCTGACCATTGCATCCTGCATGGTAGAGGGGTGTGCTTGCTTCACTTGTATCTTAAGTTGTGGACTGTCCAAGGCATCTACAAACTGATCCCTCAGCAACAACTTGAGGAGATCGGGTGGTGCAGTTGGGTAGGCCTTGTGTGCCATACTTTCCAAATCCTGTGCCAGC
>NW_013938877.1:0-344 GCF_000517525.1 Limulus polyphemus
GTTAAATTATGTTTCTTCTTATTGACAGTACACAGTATTGATAAAGCCTGTATTTTCTTATTGACAGTACACAGTATTGATAAATCCTGTATCTTCTTATTGACAGGACACAGTATTGTTAAATTTTGTGTCTTTTTATTGACAGTACACAGTATCGTTAAATCTTGTCTTCTTTTTGATAGTACATAGTATTGTTAAATCTTGTCTCTTCTTATTGAGAGTAAACGGTATTGATAAATCTTGTGTCTGCTTATTGACACTACACAGTATTGTAAATCTTGTCTTCTTATTGATAGTACACAGTATCGTTAAATCTTGTGTCTTTTTATTGACAGTACACAGTA
>NW_013938878.1:0-682 GCF_000517525.1 Limulus polyphemus
CTTATAAACAGCAGATAGTATCGATCAATCAAGTTTCTTGTAAGTATCGTTAAATCTTGTGGCTTATTATAGACAGTACACATTATCGTTAAATCTTTTGGCTTCTTTGTGATAGTACACAGTATCGTTAAATCTTGTGGCTTCTTATATACAATGCACAGTATTGTTAAATCTTGTGTCTTCTTTTTGATAGTACACAATATTGTTAAATCGTGTATCTTATTATTGATAGTACACAGTATTGTTAAATCTTGCGTCTTATTATCGACAGTACACAGTATTGTTAAATCATGTGCCTTCTTATTGATAGTACACAGTATCGTTAAATCTTGTGTCTTTTTATTGACATTACACAGTATCGTTAAATCTCGTGTATTCTTTTTATAGTACACAGTATCGTTAAATCTTGTGTGTCTTATTGACAGTACACTGTATTGTTAAATCATGTGTCTTCTTATTGACACTACAGAGTATTGTTAAATCCTGTGTCTTCTTATAAACAGTACATAGTATCGATCAATTATGTGGCTTGTAAGTATAGTTAAATCTTGTGGCTTTTTATAGACAGTACACATTATCGTTAAATCTTTTGGCTTGTTTGTGATAGCACACAATATCGTTAAATCTTATGTCTTCGTATTGACAGTACACAGTATTGTTAAACTTGTGTCTTCTTATTGAT
>NW_013938879.1:0-614 GCF_000517525.1 Limulus polyphemus
TTATAAATTCTGTAACAAGAGTTACACCAAAATGTTCATAGAGTAGTTGTACCAAGTGAAATGCTAAAGATGAATTTAGTGGTTATAAATTCGGTAACTACTGTTACACCTAGGTGTTCATGAAGTAGTTGTACCAAGTAAGGCTAAAGATGAGTAAGGTGGTTATAAATTCAATAACTAGAGTTACATCTAGGTGTTCGTGGAGTTGTTGTACCAAATAACGCTAACGATGAGTATGGGGTTTCACATTCAGTAACTAGAGTTACACCTAGGTGTCCCAAGAGTAGTTGTACCAAGATAGACTAAAGATGAGTATGGTGGTTATAAATTCGGTAACTAGAGAGACACCTAAGTGTTCATGGAGTAGTTGTACCAAGTAGGGCTACAGGTGACCATGGTGGTTACAAACTCGGAAACTAGAGTTACACCTAGGTTTCTTGGAGTTGTTGTACTAAATAACGCTAAAGATGAGTATGGGGGTTTCAAATTCGGTAACTAGAGTTAAACCTAAGTGTTCATGGAGTAGTTGTACCAAGTAACGCTAATGATGAGTTTGGTGGTTATAAATTCTGTAACTAGAGTTACATCTAGGTGTTCATGGAGTAGTTGTACCC
>NW_013938880.1:0-829 GCF_000517525.1 Limulus polyphemus
TAGTTAAATGTAACTAATCACTGTCTGTTTTCTAAGTAACAAGAGTATTTGATTTGAGAGTCAGTTTCTTTTATTATCATTTGTTCTTCAAGTTTACCTTACAAGTTAACAAAAGGGTGTTTTAAAAACGAGATAAAATCGTAATTTTGTCAGAATATTCTACAATATTATTATCATATATGTTATGTTTCTAGTATTCTTTCCTGAGGTTTTGATGGAAAACTACACGAAAATGTTTCCCTAATAGGCAGTACGGTCCATTTCACAGTCAAATCAGTAAGAATACTCTGCCTGAACTATCTATTAAAGAATACCAAAAATCATTTTTCGATACCTGCAGTAGGCAGAGCACAGCTATTTGTGTAGCTTTGTGTTTAACAAAAATGATCAGTCAAACTCAACATGCAGTGGGCAGAGCACAGCTATTTGTGTAACTTTGTGTTTAACAAAAGCAATCAGTCAAACTCAACATATTGTTGTAAGCCTGTTGTAAACATTGTAGCAAGGACTGTAATTAAATATATCTATGTTGTTGTTTTTTCCTTAAATAAATAAATGTTAAATATATCTATGTTGTTGTTTTTTTCTTAAATAAATAAATGTTTTGATGCTCACTACATTTTATTAATATAACAGTAACTGGATGTGTGGTGTTTATTATGTACAGGGTTATAGCTTTGTACAATGGATTTCAGCTATGAAAGTTTCCAGCTTCACTGATCTAAAATGCTTTTGAACAGCTGTCTTCCCTCTAGCCTATCAGTTCACAATTAGGTACGACTATGCTCAGATAACCCTCGTGTATCGTTACAGTATAGGAATTTAGGTA
>NW_013938881.1:0-677 GCF_000517525.1 Limulus polyphemus
TTCATCGAATCAGCAGACGTTTTCAAGTTTGAATGCACTTGATGATGGATATCATCCATCCTTTCCGATAACACTTCCACAAACTCTGACACATTCTCAGGCAACTCTTCATAAGGTGGGTGTCCATTATGCTTGGGTCCCCTTTTTGCACTACATGTACTGCATGTCCAGCACCATTCTTCCACATCTCGCCTCATACCTATCCAATGAAATCTTTGTCGTAGGTGATTCAATGTCTTCTTGATTCCGAGATGTCCTCCTGTTAAACTATCATGGGATTGACGCAACACAACTTCCCGTAACTTCCTCGGTATAACTGTTTGCCAAGTCGTCACTTTCCCATCTGTAGTTCCCATCTCCGGACAAGAATACCATTTTCAAGCTTCAACTGGTCCCATTGTGCCCAATAGTGCTTTGTCACGGGGCTTAGACTAGACACCTTCTCCCAAGCAGGGCGCACAACACTTGCTTTTAGGAAATCAATTATAGGCTTCAAATCTTGGTCTTTCTCCCGTTCTGCCTTGATATCTGTATTTGGTTCCACTTCACCATCATCAACTCTTTCAGTCAGCTTGACTTCAGCCCGATGGCACCCAATTAGTTCAACCTCTCTTTTAACAGTTACCGGAAATTGACCTTTGTTGTTCTCAAACGTCATTTTATCAAAAATCAATTAC
>NW_013938882.1:0-403 GCF_000517525.1 Limulus polyphemus
CTGACTGGTTTTGGGTTCCGTACCTGAGTTCCAGAGCCTCTACCAGTGCTCTATAGTTGTGTCTGTTGGCTGCTGTCAACTGTCCAAGTATTTCCAGTGGTTTTCCCTTCAAACTCGTTGTCAGATATACAGCTTTCTGTTCCTCTGTCCATCCATTTATCTCTGCCAGTAGCTCGAATTGTGCTCTATATGCTTCCCACGGTGCCTTCCCATCGAATTCCTGTGGCTTCCTTCGCACTGGATCGCTCCTATTACTGACATTCATATCTGGGATGTGACTTCTAACGGGACTGAATATGTCTGCATTAGGATTTAGCTGCGGGCTCTGTAAGGGGCTTGCCATTGTCTGGGGCTGATTAAGTCGATGGTCAATGTATGTTGTGTGTTACACAAGGAGGAAATC
>NW_013938883.1:0-891 GCF_000517525.1 Limulus polyphemus
ATGTCATTCTCCTGTAAAGTTACATAAACTTAACTTGCCACATGTAAATCTACTGTAAAGTTACTTAAACTTGACTTGTCACATGTCATTCTCCTGTAAAGTTACATAAACTTAACTTGCCACATGTCATTCTCCTGTAAAGTTACATAAACCTAACTTGTCACATGTAACACTACTGTAAAGTTACATAAACTTGACTTGTCACATGTCACTGTCATGTAAAGTAACATAAACTTAACTTGCCACATGTCACTCTCTTGTAAAATTGCTTAAACTTGACTTGTCACATGTCATTCTCCTGTAAAGTTATATAAACCTATCTTGTCACATGTCACTCTCCTGTCAAAGTTACTTAAACTTGACTTGACACATGTCATTCTCCTGTAAAGTTATATAAACCTATCTTGTCACATGCAACTATCCTGTAAAGTTACTTAAACTTGACTTGTCACATGTCATACTCCTGTAAAGTTATATAAACCTAACTTGTCACATGTCATTCTCATGTAAAGTTACATAAACATAACTTGTCACATGTCACTCTCCTGTAAAGTTGCTTAAACTTGACTTGTCACATGTCACTCTCCTGTAAAGTTGCTTAAACTTGACTTGTCACATGTCATTCTCCTGTAAAGTTACTTAAACTTGACATGTCATTTTCCTGTAAAGTTACATAAACCTAACTTTTCACATGTAACACTACTGTAAAGTTACATAAACTTGACTTGTCACATGTAATTCTCATGTAAAGTTACATAAACTTAAAATGCCACATGTCATTCTCCTGTAAAGTTACTTAAACTTGACTTGTCACATGTCATTCTACTGTAAAGTTAAATAAACCTAACTTGTCACATGTAACTCTACTGTAAAGTTACTTAAAACTTGACT
>NW_013938884.1:0-662 GCF_000517525.1 Limulus polyphemus
TTACAACTAGGTGTTGATGGAGTAGTTGTGCCAAGTAAAGCTAAAGATGAGTATGGTGGTTATAAATTCGGTAACTAGAGTTACACCTAGGTATTCGCGGAGTTGTTGTACCAAATAACGCTAAAGATGAGTATGTGTTACACATTCAGTAACTAGAGTTACACCTAGGTGTTGAAGGAGTAGTTGTGCCAAGTAAAGGTAAAGATGAGTATGGTGGTTATAAATTCGGTAACTAGAGTTACACTTAGGTATTCGTGGAGTTGTTGTACCAAATAACGCTACAGATGGGAATGGTGGTTACAAATTCGGTAACTAGAGTCACACCTAGGTATTCGTGGAGTTGTTGTACCAAATAACGCTAACGATGAGTATGGTGGTTATAAATTCGGTAACTAGAGTTCTCTAGTTACCGAATTTATAACCACCATTACACCTAGGTGTTCAACTTGGTACAACTACTCCAACAACTCCACGAATAACTAGATGTAACTCTAGTTACCGAATTTATAACCACCATACTCATCTTTAGCATTGTACCGAATATATAACCACCATACTCTCTTTAGCGTTATTTGGTACAATAGAGATACACCTAGGTGTTTATGGAGTAGTTGTACCAAGTAAGGCTACAGATGAGTATGGTGGTTATAAATACTGTAACT
>NW_013938885.1:0-764 GCF_000517525.1 Limulus polyphemus
ATATAGTATCAATTTACTTAAGTTTTGTGGTATATGCATTATTCAAGATCTTTCGCGTTATTTCTATCTTTCTCTCTTTTCTCGTTTATGTTATTTTAGTTTTATTCTTTTTGCATTTTTTGCGAGTTATATCTACACTAGTATCCGTTTACGTGAATTTATATTGTTTAGAGTTTTATTTTTCGTTTTCTGTATTTAGTTCTCGTTCTACGTGTTTTGCCTCTCCTTTTCTTTATATCTGACAACTATTTATATAAGCTAATTTGAACAAGAACAATTGTTATGGTGCTGACTTAAGTATTACAAACACACGATGTTTGACAGTAATCGAATCTTTGATAGGAATATAACGAATAGCTTTATCCTATTTTGAAACACTAAACTCGTAATATAGTGTAGAGGAACTTTTAAGAAAGCTTTTTTGAAAAACATTTGTTCGTCGTTTATATCACCACTAACGTTAATTTAGCAAGTTTTTAATCACATGTGATTTGTTCTGTCGAGTTAGTTTTTGTATATGTGTGTTTCTCCCATCTAACAATATTTTCGTGCATTTTCCCTAACGTTTTGAAAACTTTTAGATACTGACGAAATTATTTCAGCACAGATACATTATGGTTTCTCTAAGTTAATTATCTTTTTTGTGGGTTCCGCAATAGCGTACATTGCTCTTCGTATTATTTCCAACTTTTTCTTTTTTCTCGTTAATGTTATTTTTAGTGTTATTCTTTTTGCAGCTTTTCTGTATTGTATGAACTTTATCG
>NW_013938886.1:0-520 GCF_000517525.1 Limulus polyphemus
ATTAATTTTCTCTGTCTGACTAACAAGTTTGAGTGAAGACTAAAGCCTACTTATCTGGTTTTCTTACAGAAATAACATGTTTTTTAATTAGTGACCTCAGTTATTTTTGTCAGCGAATCAAATGGTAGTTGCAAATAGGATCACCCTTGATGTTCATTACCCATTGGCCTGCAGATCTAACAAAAACTAATTGTCAATTTCTTGTGTCAAGAACTTGAGAATTTATTGGTACATTTAAAGTTGCGTTCGGGCTCATAAGAACAGATTTAGCAGAGATTTAATGATAGTTGAACACGGCTTTAACATAGAAAGGACATAGATTGACAATTCCCCTTATTTTTTGCTATTTTCATATTTATGAATCAATAAATATCCAGGAGAAAACTTTGGTTTCTACCATATTTTGTTTGTACTTTTTGCTTTCAGAGTCCATACAACCCTCAAGCATACCTATTGTTATTTTTCTCATGCTCACCTTCAGTAAGCAAGGTTTAAAGTATTTTTATAACATCTGTTCACA
>NW_013938887.1:0-850 GCF_000517525.1 Limulus polyphemus
AATAATACTGTGTACTGTACAATAAGAAGACACAAAATTTAACGATACTGTGTACTGTCAATAAGAATACAACAGATTTAACTATACTGTGTCCTGTCAATAAGAAGACACAAGATTTAACAATACTATGTACTGTCAATAAGAATACGCAAGATTTAACATTACTTTGTACTGTCAATAAGAAGACACAAGATTTAACATTACTGTGAATTGCCAATAAGAGGACACAAGATTTAACGATACTGTGTACTGTCAATAAGAATACAACAGATTTAACAATACTGTGTCCTGTCAATAAGAAGACACAAGATTTAACAATACTATGTACTGTCAATAAGAATACGCAAGATTTAACATTACTTTGTACTGTCAATAAGAAGACACAAGATTTAACATTACTGTGAATTGCCAATAAGAGGACACATGATTTAACGATACTGTGTACAGTCAATTAGAAGACATAAAAATTTAACAATACTGTGTACTGTCAATAAGAAGACACAAAATTTAACAATAGTGTTTACTGTCAATAAGAAAACGCAAGATTTAACGATACTGTGTGCTGTCAATAAGAAAACACAAGATTTAACGATACTGTGTACTGTCACTAAGAAGACACAAGATTTAACAATACTGTGTACCATCAATAACAAACCAAAGAGATTTAACGATACTGTGTACTATCAATAAGAAGACAAAATATTTAACAATACTGTTAATTGTCAATAAGAAGACACAAGATTTAACAATAATGTTTACTGTCAATAAGAAAACACAAGATTTAACGATACTGTGTACTGTCACTAAGAAGACACAAGATTTAACAATACTGTGTACCATCAATAACAAA
>NW_013938888.1:0-2087 GCF_000517525.1 Limulus polyphemus
AAATAGTAAATGTCTAAATACTAAAAGTGAGCTTCCCACAAATAGTAAATGTCTAAATACTAAAGGTTAGCTTCCCACAAATAGTAAATGTCTAAATAGTAGAGGTGAGCTTCCTACCAATAATAAATGTCTAAATACTAAACGTGAGCTTTCCACCAATAGTAAATGTCTAAATACTAAAAGTGAGCTTCCCACAAATAGTAAATGTCTAAATACTAAAGGTTAGCTTCCAACAAATAGTAAATGTCTAAATAGTAGAGGTGAGCTTCCCACCAATAATAAATGTCTAAATACTAAACGTGAGCTTCTCACCAACAATAATTGTCTAAATACTAAAAGTGAGCTTCCCACCAACAATAAATGTCTAAATACTAAAGGTGAGCTTCTCACCAACAATAATTGTCTAAATACTAAAAGTGAGCTTCCCACCAACAATAAATGTCTAAATACTAAAGGTGAGCTTCCCACCAATAATAAATGTCTAAATACTAAAGGTGAGCTTCCCACCAATAGTAAATGTCTGAATACTAAAAGTGAGGTTCCCACCAATAATAAATGTCTAAATACTAAAGGTGAGCTTCCCAACAATAATAAATGTCTAAATACTAAAGGTGAGCTTCCCACCAATAATAAATGTCTAAATACTAAAGATGAGCTTCCCACCAACAATAAATGTATAAATACTGAAGGTGAGCTTCCCACAAATAGTAAATGTCTAAATACTAAAGGTGAGCTTCCCATCAATATTAAATGTCTAAATAGAAAAGGTGAGCTTCCTACAAATAGTAAATGTCTAAATATTAAAGGTTAGCTTCTCACGAGTAGTAAATGTCTAAATACTAAAGATGAGCTTCCCACCAATAATAAATGTCTAAATACTAAAGGTGAGCTTCCCACCAATAGTAAATGTTTGAATACTAAAAGTGAGGTTCCCACCAATAATAAATGTCTAAATACTAAAGGTGAGCTTCCCAACAATAATAAATGTCTAAATACTAAAGGTGAGCTTCCCACCAATAATAAATGTCTAAATACTAAAGATGAGCTTCCCACCAACAATAAATGTATAAATACTGAAGGTGAGCTTCCCACAAATAGTAAATGTCTAAATACTAAAGGTGAGCTTCCCATCAATATTAAATGTCTAAATAGAAAAGGTGAGCTTCCTACAAATAGTAAATGTCTAAATATTAAAGGTTAGCTTCTCACGAGTAGTAAATGTCTAAATACTAAAGGTGAGCTCCCCACCAACAATAAACATCTAAATACTAAAAGTGAGCTTCCCAACAACAGTAAATGTCTAAATAGTAAAGGTGAGGTTCCCACCAATAATAAATGTCTAAATACTAAAGGTGAGCTTCCCACAAATAGTAAATGTATAAATACTAAAGGTTAGCTTCCCACAAATAGTAAATGTATAAATACTAAAGGTGAGCTTCCCATAAATAGTAAATGTCTAAATACTAAAGGTGAGCTTCCTACAAATAGTAAATGTATAAATACTAAAGGTTAGCTTCCCACAAAGAGTAAATGTCTAAATATTAAAGAATAGCTTCCCACAAATAGTAAATGTCTAAGTACTAAAGGTGAGCTTCCCACAAATAGTAAATGTCTAAATACTAAAAATTAGCTTCTCACAAATACTAATTGTCTAAATACTAAAGATAAGCTTCCCACAAATAGTAAATGTCTAAATAGTAAAGGTGAGCTTTCCACCAATAGTAAATGTCTAAATACTAAAGGTGAGCTTCCCACCAATGATAAATGTCTAAATACTAAAAGTGAGCTTCCCACAAATAGTAAATGTCTAAATACTAAAGATGAGCTTCCCACAAATAGTAAATGTCTAAATACTAAAAATTAGCTTCTCACAAATACTAATTGTCTAAATACTAAAGGTAAGCTTCCCACAAATAGTAAATGTCTAAATAGTAAAGATGAGCTTTCCACCAATAGTAAATGTCTAAATACTAAAGATGAGCTTCCCACCAATAATAAATGTCTAAATACTAAAGGTGAGCTTCCCACCAATAGTAAATGTCTAAATACTAATGGTGAGCTTCCCATCAATAGTAAATGTCTAAATA
>NW_013938889.1:0-1657 GCF_000517525.1 Limulus polyphemus
AATTCAGCAAAGTCTCTTAATTTTACAGGACGTATCTTCTTCCGTACTGGTCTCCGTCTTGTTGGCTTCTGCTTCATATGGGGTTCATCTGAAACAAACAAACATCATGCCAAACAACTTGCAGCATTCTTGGAACACAGCTGATTCAAAATTATGGCCTTGATCTGAATGCAGTTCATATGGCATACCAAATCTGAAGAAGTCACTAATAGCCGAAGCTACAGTTGTAGCTTCCTGATTTGGTATTGCATATGCCTCCGGCCACTTGGTGAAATAATCCATCACCACACAAATGTATTTCTTTCCAGCACGAGTCTGGGGCAGAGGACCAGCAATGTCGACACAAACTGCAGATGGGAAAGTGACGACCTGGCAAACGGTTGTACCGATTAACTTACGGGAAGTTGTGTTGCATCAATCCCATGATACTGTAACAGGAGGATGTCTCGGAGTTAAGAAAACATTGAGTCACCTACGACAAAGATTTTACTGGACAGGTATGAGACAAGATGTGGAAGAATGGTGCAGAACATGCAGTACATATTGTGCTAAAAGGGGACCCAAGCATAAGGGACGTGCTCCAATGAAGTTATAACAAGTTGGTGCACCAATGGAAAGAGTAGCCACAAAGAACTATTGGGCACAATGGGACCAGTTGAAACTTGAAGATGGTATTCTTCTCCAGAGATGGTCAAGTCGACTGAAAGAGTTGATGATGGTGAAGTGGAACCAAATATAGATATAAAAGCAGAACAGGAGAAAGACCAAGATTTGAAGCCATTAATCGATTTCCTAAAAGCAAGTGTTTTGCGCCCTGCTTGGGAGAAGGTGTCTAGTCTAAGCCCTGTGCTTCAGCTTGATGGCACCTGGTTAGTTCAACCTCTCTTTTGCAGCAATGTCTGCAGTCATTTTTGCAAGGTCTTCGGCTCAGTCCATCAACATTACCATGGGATTTTCCTTCTCTGTATTAATATTATAATTATACTGGTCTATTTTTCCGATCCAGCGTGCTAGTTTTCCCTCTGGGTTCTTTAATGATCTTAACCAGCTTAACGCAGCATGGTCTGTCCTGATGGTAAACCTTGCACCATAGAGGTAAGGATGGAAATATGTCAAACTCTTTACTATAGCAAGGAGTTCCCTCCGTGTTACACAATAGTTCTCCTCTGGTCTACTGAAATCCCTACTGAAGTAGGCCACCACATGTTCGTTTTCGCCCACTTTCTGAGACAACACTCCTCCAATTCCGACATTACTAGCATCACAATCTAGTAAGTATGGCAGTGAGGGATCTGGAAGCTTTAAAAGTGGAGCAGAGGCCAATTTTTCCTTCAACGTCTTGAAAGAATGCTGGCAAGAAACTGTCCATTCAAACTTTCGGCCTTTTTAGTCAAATCATGTAGTGGAGCAGCTATAGTTGCAAAGTCCTTCACAAATTTGCGTTAGTAAGTACAGATTTCCAAGAAACTTCTCAGCTCTCCCACATTGTCTGGTGTTGGCCAGTCATGCACTGCTTTCACCTTATCAGGATCAGTTTGTACACCATTCTCACTAACAATGTGGCCTAAGTAGAGCACCTCTTTCTGGAACAAATGACATTTTTTGGGATGGAGTTTGAGGTTTGCTGCTTTCAAACGCTTGAATACCTCCTCCAGTT
>NW_013938890.1:0-460 GCF_000517525.1 Limulus polyphemus
AAGCAATGTTAGAAACTCAAGTTTTGAAGTAACGTAGTTAGTTTTAGAGCATGCCATTAGTAATAAAATATAACTCCAGAGGTTCAATATATGTAGTTGCAGCTGAATTAATCCCAGCTCGCTTTAAGTAAAACTGGCTCTAGTAAATAAGTCGGACTTATTCAAATGATAGGATGCTAATTTAATTTTTCGTCTAAAGTTCCATTCGTAAACTTATTTAATCAAATTTCTCTAACCTGATTTGACTCTCGTGGTAGTTCTTGATACATAAGCAGCCCAATCAGTAGAATTCCACCAGTAACACTTGCCATTATCAGAAATAAAACAGGAACACTTTCTATAATTCCATCGTTGTTAAAAAACCTGAAAAGATAATGATAGTTTACTCGTTAATGAAAATGTAAATTGGTTTATGGATGACGTTGAACAGCATTAGGTCCCCTTGTAGCACATCAGTAAA
>NW_013938891.1:0-425 GCF_000517525.1 Limulus polyphemus
CCCATCGAATTCCTGTGGCTTCCTTCGCACTAGATCACTCCTATTACTGACATTCATATCTGGGATGTGACTTCTAACGGGACTGAATATGTCTGCATTAGGGTTTAACTGCGGGCTCTGTAAGGGGCTTGCCATTGTCTGGGGCTGATTAAGTCGATGGTCAATGTATCCTCCTTGTGTAAAAGTCAATAGGTCGTCCTTTAACGTATCTAATTCGCTTTTAAATTTATTGATTTTTTTTCATTTGTACTTCTTGTTTCCTTTCTTGTTCCAGTTGCCACTGCTGTAGTCTCTCTTCTTGTTTATTTTCTTTCTCCTCAAACAACTGCTGTAATTTCTCTTCTTGTTTATTTTCTTTCTCCTCCAACAACTGCTGTAATTTCTCTTCTTGTTTATTTTGTTGTTCGTGCTGCCACTGTTGCAGA
>NW_013938892.1:0-2173 GCF_000517525.1 Limulus polyphemus
GTTTCTTCTTCGACAGTGGCCTTTTCAGGTGACATGTCTTCAGCAGCATCTTTTGTTCCATTGTTCACTTTGTCCCAACTGAAATGTCATGGACCGTGATAATGCCATAGCCTGTTGGCATGCACCACCTTTGGCTTACCTCGCCGACCACATTTTATTCGGAAAGTCATGTCTGAGAGATGATTCACTATGTCATATAGGCCTTTCCATGGAGAAGACAACTTAGGAGACTTCCCTTTGGTCTTCCTGGGATTATACAACCATACCTTGTCTCCTGGTACAAAGCTGACTTCAGTAGATCTCTTATCACAAGTTAACTTCATCGAATCAGCAGACATTTTCAAGTTTGAATGCACTTGATGGTGAATATCATCCATCCTTTCAGATAACACTTTCACGAACTCTGACACATTTTCAGGCAACTCTTCGTAAGGTGGGCATCCTGTTATCAGATCCACTGACAACCGAAGTTCCTGACCAAACATCAACTTTGCTGGAGTGTATCCAGTCGCTTCATGCTTTGCTGTTCTATAGGCTATCAACAGTGGAGGGAGTAAGACATCCCAGTCATCTTGGCAGCTATTTCCTAACTTTGCCAATTCCTGTCCCAGTGTCCAATTGTACTTTTCTAACATCCCATCGGACTGTGGGTGGAGTGGCATTGTCCTGGTCTTTCTTATGCCAAAGAACTTGCAACATTCATGGAACACAGCTGATTCAGAGCTACAGCCTTGATCCCAATGCAGTTTGTATGGCATACCAAATCTGAAGAAGAAATCAGTAATAGCCGAAGCTACAGTTGTAGCTTCCTGATTTGGTGTTGCATATGCCTCAGGCCACTTGGTGAAATAATCCATCACCACACAAATGTACCTGTTTCCAGCATAGGTTTGGGCAAAGGACCAGCAATGTCAATGGCTACTCTTTCCATTGATGCACCAACTTGATATAACTTCATTGGAGCACGTCCCTTATGCTTGGGTTCCCTTTTAGCACAACATGTACTGCATGTCCTGCACCATTCTTCCACATCTTGCCTCATACCTATCCAGTAAAATCGTAGGTGACTCAACGTCTTCTTAACTCTGAGATGCCCTCCTGTTAAACTATCATGGGATTGATGCAGCACAACTTCCCATAACTTTCTCGGTATAATCGTTTGCCAGGTCGTCACTTTCCCATCTGCAGTTCCCATCTCCAGAGAAGAATGCCATTTTCAAGCTTCAACTGGTCACAGGGCTTATGCTAGACACTTTCTCCCAAGCAGGGTGCAAAACACTTGCTTTTAGAAAATCAATTATTGGCTTCAAATCTTGATCTTCCTCCTGCTCTGCTTTAAAATCTATACCTGGTTCCACTTCACCATCATCAACTTCTTCAGTCACTTTGACTTCAGCTTGATGGCATGGTTAGTTCAACCTCTCTTTTGCAGCAATGTTTGCAGTCATTTTTGAAGGGTCTTTGGCTCAGTCTGTCGGCATTTCCATGAGATTTCCCTTCTCTATATTCAATATCATAATTATACTGGTCTATTTTTCCAATCCAACATGCCAGTTGTCCCTCTGGGTTCTTTAATGATCTTAACCAGCGTAACACAGCATGGTAAATCTAGCCCCATAGAGGTAAGGATGGAAATATGTCAGACTCTTTACTATTGCAAGGAGTTTTCTTCATGTTACACAGTAGTTCCTCTCAGGTCGACTCAGGACCCCTACTGAAGTAGGCCACCACATGTTCATTTTCACCAACTTTCTGAGACAACACTCCTCCAATTCCAACATTACTAGCATCACAATCCAGTATGTACGGCTGTGAGGGATCTGGAAGCTTTAAAAGTGGAGCTGAGGCCAATTTTCCATGCTTTTAAGACATTGAAAGCTGGCAAGAAACTGTCCATTCGAACTTCTGGCCTTTTTTTGTAAATCATGTAGTGGAGCAGCTATAGTTGAAAGGTCCTTCATAAACTTCCGGTACAGAGTCACAAGAAACTTCTTAACTCTCCTACATTGTCTGATGTTGGCCAATCACGCACTGCTTTCAGCTTGTCAGGATCAGTTTGCACACCATGCTCACTTACAATGTGACCTAAGTAAAGCACATCTTTCTGGAACAAGTGGAATTTCTTGAGATGGAGTTTAGAGTTTGCTGCTTTCAAATGCTTGAATACCTTCTC
>NW_013938893.1:0-806 GCF_000517525.1 Limulus polyphemus
ACAACAAAATCTAGTGGAAAGAGGACTAAAAGCCGTTATAACAGTCAACAAAATATAGTGGTAGAAGGGCTAAAAAGACCGTTAT
This sequence comes from Limulus polyphemus, assembly GCF_000517525.1. Lineage (NCBI taxonomy): Eukaryota > Metazoa > Arthropoda > Merostomata > Xiphosura > Limulidae > Limulus > Limulus polyphemus. Next base: position 86 of record NW_013938893.1, read on the forward strand.
TAAATTTTACAAAATCTTGCTGAGTCAGGACTAAAAATACCGTTATCAATATCGAAAAAATATAGTTTAAAAAGGATTAAAAAGACCATTATAAAAGTTATTAACTATAGTATAAGAAACTCTCAAATGACCGTTATTAAAGTCGAAAACATTTAGTCTATGAAGGCTTAAAAATACATTTATGAACGTCGACAAAATCTAGTAGAAGAAAAACTAAAAACCCGTTTTCAAAGGCAACAAAATCTAGTGGATAATCGGACTAAAATTACCCTTATAAATCTCAACAAAATCTAGTGGAAAGAGGACTAAAAGATCGTTGTCGACTGTTATAAAATATAGTGGTAGAAGGACAAAGAAGACCATTATTTTGTATAATTTAATCTTGCGGAGTCATTACTAAAAATACCGTTATCAATATCGACAAAATTCTAGTTTAAAAAGGATTAAAAAGACCATTATAAAAGTTATTAAATATAGTATAAGAAAGGCTCAAATGACCTTTATGAAAGTAAAAAACATCTAGTCTATGAAGGCTTCAAAATACATTTATGAACGTCGACAAAATCTAGTAGAAGAAAAACTAAAAACCCGTTTTCAAAGGCAACAAAATCTTATGGATATCGGACTAAAATTAACCTTATAAAATTCAACAAAATCTAGTGGAAAGAGGACTAAAAGATCGTTATAACAGTCGACAAAATATAGTGGTAGAAGGACAAAG
>NW_013938894.1:0-1789 GCF_000517525.1 Limulus polyphemus
TAGTGTTGGTTTCATCCTACATACAAAATGTTAGTATTCTATAGTGTTGGTTTCATCTTACATAGATAAAGTTAGTATTCTGTAATATTGGCTTCACCATGCATACAAAATGTTAGTATTCAATAGTGTTGGTTTCATCATACATATAAAATGTTAGTATTTTATAATGTTGGTTTCATCCTACATACAAAATGATAGTATTCTATAGTGTTGGTTTCGTCATACATACAAAATGTTATTATTCTAGAGTTTTCCTTTCACCCTACAAACAAAATGTTAGTATTCTATTGTGTTGGTTTAATCCTAAATACAAAGTGTTAGTATTCTATAGTGTTGATTTCATTTTGTATGTAGGATGAAACCAACACTATAGAATAGTAACATTTTTTATGTAGGATGAAAGCAACACTATAGAATACTGACATTTTGTATGTAAGATGAAAACAACACTATAGAATAGTAACATTTTTATGTAGGATGAAAGCAACAATATAGAATCCTGACATTTTGTATTTAGGATTAAACCAACACAATAGAATACTAACATTTTGTTTGTAGGATGTTAGTATTCTATAGTTTGTTTTCATCCTACATACAAAATGTTAGTATTCTATAATGTTGGTTTTCATCATACATAGATAATGCTAGTATTCTATACTGTTGGTTTCATCATACATACAAAATGTTAGTATTATATAGTGTTGTTTTCATCCTACATACAAAATAAAAGTATTCTATAGTGTTGGTTTTATCCTACAATCAAAATGATACTATTCTATAGTGTTGTTTTCATCCTACATAAAAAATATTAGTATTCTGTAATGTTGTTTTCATCCTACAAACAAAATATTACTATTCTATAGTGTTGTTCTCATCTTACATACAAAATGTTAGTATTCTATAGTGTTGTTTTCATCCTACAAACAAAATGTTAGTATTCGATAACGTTGTTTAATCCTACATTCAAAATGTTAGTATTCTATCGTGTTGTTTCATCCTACATACAAAATGTTAGTATTCTATAGTGTTGGTTTCGTCATACATACAAAATGTTATTATTCTAGAGTTTTCCTTTCACCCTACAAACAAAATGTTAGTATTCTATTGTGTTGGTTTAATCCTACATACAAAATGTTAGTATTCTATAATGTTGGTATCATCCTACAAACAAAATTTTAGTATTCTATAGTGTTGGTTTCATCCTACAAAATAATTTTAGTATTCTATAGTGTTGGTTTCATCCTACAAAATAATTTTAGTATTCTATAGTGTTGGTTTCATCCTAGAAACAAAATGTTAGTATTCTATAGTTTGTTTTCATCCTACATACAAGATGTTAGTATTCTATAATGTTGGTTTTCATCATACATAGATAGTGCTAGAATTCTGTACTGTTGGTTTCATCCTACATACAAGATGTTAGTATTCTATAATGTTGGTTTTCACCATACATAGATAGTGCTAGTATTCTATACCGTTGGTTTCATCATGCATACAAAATGTTAGTATTCTATAGTGTTGTTTTCATCCGACATACAAAATAATAGTATTCTATAGTGTTGGTTTCATCCTACAAAAAATGATACTATTATATAGTGTTGTTTTCATCCTACATACAAATTGTTAGTATTCTGTAATGTTGTTTTCATCCTACAAACAAAATTTTAGTATTCTATTGTGTTGGTTTAATCCTACATACAAAATGTTAGTATTCTATAGTGTTGGTTTCATCTTACATACAAAATGTTAGTATTCTATTGTGTTGGTTTCATCTTACATACAAAATGTT
>NW_013938895.1:0-773 GCF_000517525.1 Limulus polyphemus
ATTGGTCTATTTTTCCGATCCAACGTGCTAGTTGTCCCTCTGGGTTCTTTAATGATCTTAACCAGCGTAACTCTGCCAATAGCTCAAATTGTGCTCTATATGCTTCCCATGGTGCCTACCCATCGAATTCCTGGGGCTTCCTTCGCACTGGATCACTCCTAGTACTGACATTCATATCTGGGATGTGACTTCTAACGGGACTGAATATGTCTGCATTAGGGTTTAGCTGCGGGCTCTGTAAGGGGCTTGCCATTGTCTGGGGCTGATTAAGTCGATGGTCAATGTATCCTCCTTGTGTAACACACAACAAATCGTTCTTTAACGTATCTAATTCGCTTTTAAATTCACTGATGTTTTCCATTTGTACTTCTTGCCACTGTTGTTGACTTTCCTGCAACTGTTGGATACTTTCTTCCTGTTTCCTTTCTTGTTCTTCTTGTTTCTTTTCTTTTTCCTTCAACCACTGCTGTAATTTCTCTTCTTGTTTCTTTTATTTTTCCTCCAACAATTGCTGTAATCTCTCTTCTTGTTTATTTTCTTTTTCCTCCAACCACTGCTGTAATTTCTCTTCTTGTTTCTTTTCTTTTTCCTCCAACAACTGCTGTAATCTCTCTTCTTGTTCCTTTTCCTTTTTCCTCCAACCACTGCTGTAATTTCTCTTCTTGTTTCTTTTCTTTTCCTCCAACCACTGCTGTAATTTCTCTTCTCGTTCTTCTTGTTTCTTTTCTTTTTCCTCTAACAACTGTTGTAATTTCTCTTCTCGTTCTTCTTGT
>NW_013938896.1:0-536 GCF_000517525.1 Limulus polyphemus
GAAGTTGTTGCTGAGGGATCAGTTCGTAGATGCCTTGGACAGCCCACAACTTAAGATACAAGTGAAGCAGGCACACCCCTCTACCATGCAGGATGCGATGGCCAGAGCTCTCGAATTTGAATCCTACGTTAGGTCCAGCACAGAGGTACTGAGGTTGGTACAGTCATCTGGATTCACGGCCAGAAAAGGTCAGCTTTCAGAGAAGTTTGAGGGACTTTGCTGGCACTGTAACAAACCTGGGCACAAGAGAGCTCAATGCTGGAAACTTCAACACAGGGGAGACGATACAGCAGTAAAGGCTGCTACCAAGAAAGGCTGATGGAACGAGTATTGGAAAGCCTACAATGGAGGATAGCCCTAGTGTACCTGGACGATGTCATTGTATTTTCAACAACTTTTGACGAGGAAATGTCCTGGCTGGAGGAAGTATTCAAGCGTTTGAAAGCAGCAAACCTCAAACTCCATCCCAAGAAATGTCATTTGTTCCAGAAAGAGGTGCTTTACTTAGGCAACATTGTAAGTGAGAATGGTGTACA
>NW_013938897.1:0-543 GCF_000517525.1 Limulus polyphemus
ATTGAGATTAAGTGTATCGCAGAGTTATATTCGGAAAGAATAAACCAGTTTTATTAAGTAAAGACTTGTGTCGTTAAAGTTTCGTTGGAACAAAGTTACGGGAAAATCAATTAACAACGGAGACGTAACAAATTGGTGTCAGAGAGTGGGATAGAAAAAAAAAAGAGAAGAAAAATGGAAACGAGAGGCGGAAAATCAAACTACAGCTTAGCAGATTTGATGGCAGCAATACAAAAACAAGAAAAGAAACAAGAACAACAAGAAAATAAACAAGAAATGAAACAAGAAGAACGAGAAGCGCAATTACAACAGTTGTTAGAGGAAAAAGAAAAGAAACAAGAAGAGAAATTACAGCAGTTGTTAGAGGAAAAAGAAAAGAAACAAGAAGAACGAGAAATTAAACAAGAAGAAAAATTACGGCAGTTGTTAGAGGAAAAAGAAAAGAAACAAGAAGAACGAGAAAAGAAACAAGAAGAAAGATTACAGCAGTGGCAAGAAAACCTACAACAATGGCAGCTCGAACAGCAAAATAACAAGAGAGAT
>NW_013938898.1:0-542 GCF_000517525.1 Limulus polyphemus
TACAACAACTCCACGAACACCTAGGTGTAACTCTAGTTTACATAATTTATAACCACCATACTCATCTTAGCCTTTACTTGGCACAACTACTCTATGAACACCTAGGTGTAACTCTAGTTACAGAATTTATAACCACCATACTCATCTTTAGCCTTACTTGGTACAACTACTCCATAAAAACCTAAGTGTAACTCTAGTTACCGAATTTATAACCACAATACTAATCTTTAGCTTTTCCTGGCATAACTACTCCATGAACACCTAGGTGTATCTCTAGTTACCGAATATATTACCACCATACTCTCTTTAGCGTTATTTGGTACAACAACTCCACGAATAACTAGATGTAACTCTTACTACCGAATTTATAACCACCATTCTCATCTGTAGCGTTATTTGGTACAACAACTCCACGAATACCTAAGTGTAACTCTAATTACCGGATTTATCACCATCATACTCATGTTTAGCTATACTTGGCACAACTACTCCATCAACGCCTAGGTGTCACTCTAGTTACTGAATGTGTAACCCATACTCAT
>NW_013938899.1:0-590 GCF_000517525.1 Limulus polyphemus
GTGCCCAGGTTTGTTACAGTGCCAGCAAAGTCCCTCAAACTTCTCTGAAAGCTGACCTTTTCTGGCCAGAATGAATCCAGATGACTGTACCAACCTCGGTACCTCTGTGCTGGACTTAACGTAGGATTCAAATTCAAGAGCTCTGGCCATTGCATCCTGCATGGTAGAGGGGTGTACCTGCTTCACTTGTATCTTAAGTTGTGGACTGTCCAAGGCATCTACGAACTGATCCCTGAGCAACAACTTGAGGAGATCGGGTGGTGCAGTTGGGTAGGCCTTGTGTGCCATGCTTTCCAAGTCCTGTGCCAGCTCTTGCAGGCTCTCCCCTTTAGCACGGACTCTCTTCCTGAACCTGGCCCTGTAGACTTCTGACTGATTTTGGGTTCCGTACCTGAGTTCTAGAGCCGACATCAGTGCTCTATAGTTGTGCCTGTCATCTGCTGACAACTGTCCAAGTATTTCCAGTGGTTGTCCCTTCAAGCTCGTTGCCAGATATACTGCTTTCTGCTCCTCTGTCCATCCGTTCATCTCTGCCATTAGCTCAAACTGTGCTCTATATGCTTCCCACGGTGCTTTCCCATCATATTCCT
>NW_013938900.1:0-430 GCF_000517525.1 Limulus polyphemus
ATCGTGTGTCTTCTTATTGATAGTACACAGTATCGTTAAATCTTGTGTGTTCTTATTGACAGTACACAGTATCGTTAAATCTTGTGTCTTCTTATTGACAGTACACAGTATCGTTAAATCTTGTGTCTTATTATTGACAGTACACAGTATTGTTAAGTCTTGTATCTTCTTATTGAAAGTACATAGTATCGTTAAATCTTGTGTCTTCTTATTGACAGTACAAACTATTGTTAAATCTTATGTGTTTTTATTGACAGGACACATTATGGTTAAATCTTCTGTTTTCTTACTGACAGTAAACATTATCGTTAAATCTTGTGTGTTCTTATTCACAGTACACATTATAGTTAAATCTTGTGTTTTCTTCTTGAAAGTACACAGTATCTTTAAATCTTGTGTCTTCTTATTGACAGTACACAGTATCATTAAA
>NW_013938901.1:0-403 GCF_000517525.1 Limulus polyphemus
TTCCTTTTTGAAAAGTTTTTTCTTTAATTGTTAGCTCTATTCTTGTGTCCCAGCAATTTCAAACGTGGGGCACGTGCATCTCCGATTCGATTATTCATCGGGATCTCTACCAACCTACTCTCAAATCTAATTATAAGCCCAAAGTAGCGCATCGTCTGTTTTACATGTGTGAGATAATATTTATAAAAGCAGATACTCCGTTTAAAACTATGTCACCTCAGTGAAATTGGTTAACATCATTGTTTTGGTTTTTGTAATAAAAATGAAGAAGCAGATAGAAGAAAAAGAAATTCAGACATTTTTGTGTGATATTTATAGATATTGTTACATCTCCAGTCGTTAGTTAATTTTCCGTAAATTCGTTCCGACGAAACTTTAGCGACACAAAGCACAAAAAGGCGCG
>NW_013938902.1:0-550 GCF_000517525.1 Limulus polyphemus
CAAAGTATTGTTAAATCTTGTGTCTTCTTATTGATAGTACACAGTATTTATAAATCTTGTGTCTTCTTATTGACAGAACATAGTATTGTTAAATCTTGTGTCTTTTTACTGACAGTACACAGTATCGTTAAATCTTGTGACTTCTTATTGACAGTACACAGTATCGTTAAATCTTTTGTCTTGTTATTGACAGTACACAGTATCGTTAAATCTTGTGTCTTCTTATTGACAGTACACAGTATCGTTAAATCTTGAGTCTTCTTATTGACAGTACACAGTATCGTTAAATCTTGTGGTTTCTTATTGACAGTACACAGTATCGTTAAATCTTGTGTTTTCTTACTGACATACACATTATCGTTGAATATTGTGTATTCTTATTGACAATTTACAGTATTGTTAAATCTTGTGTCTTCTTATTGACAGGACACTTTATTGTTAAATCTTGTGTTTTCTTACTGACAGTACACATTATCGTTAAATCTTGTGTGTTCTTATTGATAGTACACAGTATTTATAAATCTTGTGTTATCTTATTGACAGTACACGG
>NW_013938903.1:0-2223 GCF_000517525.1 Limulus polyphemus
CACCAATCAAATGTACTTGTTTCCAGCACGAGTTTGAGGACCAGCAATGTGAACGGCTATTCTTTCCATTGGTGCGCCACCTTGATATAACTTCATTGGAGCACATCCCTTATGCTTGGGTCCTCTTTTAGCACAACATGTACTGCATGTTCTGCACCATTCTTCCACATCTTGTCTCATACCTATCCATTAAAATCTCTGTCGTTGGTGACTCAATGTTTTCTTAACTCCGAGATGTCCTCCTGTTAAAGTATCATGGGATTGACGCAGCACAACTTCGTGTAGCTTTTTTGGTATAACCGTTTGCCAGGTCGTCACTTTTCCATCTGCAGTTTCCCATCTCTGGAGAAGAATACCATCTTCAAGCTTCAACTGGTCCCATTGTGCCCAATAGTTCTTGTCACAGGGCTTAGACTAGACACCTTCTCCCAAGCAGGGCGCAAAACACTTGCTTTTAGAAAATCAATTATTGGCTTCAAATCTTGGTCTTTCTCCTGTTCTGCTTTGATATCTATATTTGGTTCCACTTCATCATCATCAACTCTTTCAGTTGGCTTGACTTCAGCTTAATGGCACCTGGTTAGTTCAACCTCTCTTTTGCAGCAATGTCTGCATTCACTTTTGCAGGGTCTTCGGTTCAGTCAATCGGCATTACCATAAGATTTTCCTTCTCTATATTCAATATTATAATTATACTGGTCTATTTTTCCGATCCAACGTGCCAGTTGTCCCACTGGGTTCTTTAATGGTCTTAACCAGCGTAATGCAGCATGGTCTGTCCTGATGGTAAACCTTGCCCCATAGAGGTAAGGATGGAAATATGTCAGACTCTTTACTATAGCAAGGAGTTCCCTCCATGTTACACAGTAGTTTCTCTCTGGTCTACTCAAAACCCTACTGAAGTAGGCCACCACATGTTCGTTTTCGCCCACTTTCTGAGACAACACTCCTCCAATTCCGACATCACTAGCATCACAATCTAGTATGTATGGCAGTGAGGGATTTGGAAGCCTTAGAAGTGGATCTGAGGCCAATTTTTCATTAAATTCTTAAAAACATGCTTGCAAGAAACTGTCCATTCGAACTTCTGGCCTTTTTTGTCAAATCATGTAGTGGAGCAGCTATAGTTGCAAAGTCCTTCAAAAACTTCCAGTAATAGGTACAGAGTCCCAAGTAACTTCTTAACTCTCCCACATTGTCTGGTGTTGGCCAATCACGCACTGCTTTCACCTTGTCAGGATCAGTTTGCACACCATACTCACTTATAATGTGACCCAAGTAAAGCACCTCTTTCTGAAAAAAGTGGCATTTCTTGTGATGGAGTTTGACGTTTGCTGCTTTCAAAAGCTTGAATACTTCTACTAGCAGGGACATTTCCTCGTCAAACGTTGTTGCAAACACAATGACATCGTCCAAGTACTCTAGGGCTATCCTCCATAGTAGGATTTCCAATACTCTTTCCATCAGCCTCTCAAATGTTGCTGGAGCATTGCTAAGCCCAAATGGCATCCCACAGTATTGTCAGAGACCTTGGCCATAACTAAATGCAGTCTTAAGTTTATCTGCTTCAGCCATTTTCCCTTGATGGAAACCCGACTTTAAGTCTAGTTGAAAACAACCAGGATCCACTTAGGGCATCAAGAGTATCATCAATTCTTGGCAGCGGGTATGAGTCACCAGAAGAAGGATGGGACCCAACGTTGCTGTGTGGACTTCAGGGCTCTTAACAGTATAACTAAAAAAAACTAACACGATGGGAGCTGACCAGGGAGTATCTGATTTCTCGACTATCCCCTCCTTAATTAGGCCATCCATGACCTTCTCCATCTCTTCCCGCTTTGCTGGGGCTATTCTTCTCGGAGGGATCTTTATTGGATGGTGATTGCCTGTGTTTATTCTGTGCTCCACGAGGTCTGTGCAGCCGAGGTCATGATCTCCTTTTGAAAAGACGTCAGCAGAATTCGCCAAAAGTTCTTTTACCCGAAGAGCCTGTGATGATGACAAATGGACTATACTCTTCTTATAGAGGTCAGTCAGATGTTCTGGGAGAGGACGTCCTTTCTTTATAGTCGTATTTCTTGCCTTAACATTGACTGGCTCTCGCTCCTTTCACACCTAACAATGCCCCTTCCTTAAGTGTCTGCACACATTTAGAGAAATTGGCCTCTGTTATGGGTACTACTGGATGACCTGCCACAAGTGACCTTCCAATCTTCACATCAT
>NW_013938904.1:0-606 GCF_000517525.1 Limulus polyphemus
CAACGTCTGTATAAAGATATTTAGTGACTATAAACATTGTTTGGTATCAAACCACCAAAATATCTATATCAAGATATTTAGTGACTATAAACATTGTTTTGTATCAAACTACCTACAACATGTGTATAAAGATATTTAGTAACTATAAACATTGTTAGGTATAAAACCACCTACAACATCTGTATAAAGATATTTAGTGACTATAAACATTGTTTGGTATCAAACTATCTACAACATCTGTATAAAGATATTTAGTGACTACAAACATTGTTTGGTATCAAACCACCTACAACATCTGTATCAAGATATTTAGTGACTATAAACATTGTTTGGTATCAAACTAACCTCAACATCTCTATAAAGATATTATTGACTATAAACATTGTTTGGTATCAAACCACCTACAACATCTCTATAAAGGTGTTTAGTGACTATAAACATTGTTTGGTATCGAACTACCTACAACATCTGTATAAAGATATTTAGTGACTAAAAACATTGTTTGGTATCAAACCACCAAAACATCTGTATAAAGATATTTAGTGACTATAAGCATTGTTTAGTATTAAACTACCTGAAATATTTATATCAAGATATTTAGTGACT
>NW_013938905.1:0-939 GCF_000517525.1 Limulus polyphemus
CTACCAGCCACAATCCAACTGTAATAAAAGAACTACCAGCCACTTTCTATCTATAGTAACAGACCTATCAGCCACTATCCATTAATAATAAAACACCTACCAGTCACTATCCATCTATAATAAAAGACCTACCAGCCACTTTCCATCTCTAATAAAAGACGTACCAGCCACAATCCATCTGTAATAAAAGACCTATTAGTAACTATCCATATATCATTAAAGACCTACGAATAACTATCCATTTATTATTAAAGACCTACCAGTCACTATCGATCTATAATAAAAGACCTACCAGCCACAATCCATCTATAATAAAAGACCTACCAGCCACAATACATATGTAGTAAAAGACCTACCAGCTACAATCCATCTGTAATAAAAGACCTACCAGCCACTGTCTATCTATAGTAAAAAGACCTATCAGCCACAATACATCTATAATAAAAGACTTACCAATCACTATCCATCTATAATAAAAGACCTACTAGTCACTATCCATCCATAATAAAAGACCTACCAGCCACTATCCATATATAATGAAAGACCTACCAGCCACTATACATCTGTAATAAAAGACCTACCAGCCACAATCCATCTATAGTGGCTGGTAGGTCTTTTATTATCCATCTATAATAAAAGACCTACCAGCTAGATGGATAGTGTGGATTGTGGCTGGTAGGTCTTTTATTAAGGTCTTTTATTACAGAACTAGTAACTATCCATCTATCATTACAGATGGATAGTGGCTTGTAGGTCTTTTATTATAGATAGGTAGTGACTGGTAGGTCTTTAATAGTCACTCTCTATCTATAGTAAAAAGACCTATCAGCCACTATACATCTGTAATAAAAGACCTACCAGCCACTCTATCTATAGTAAAAAGACCTATTAGCCACTATACATCTAATAATAAACACCTACCAGTTCACTACCCATCTT
>NW_013938906.1:0-1261 GCF_000517525.1 Limulus polyphemus
GATACTGTGTACTGTCAATAAGAAGACACAAGATTTAACGATACTGTGTACTGTCAATAAGAAGACACAAGATTTACGATACTGTGTACTGTCAATAAGAAGACTTAAGATATAAGAATACTGTGTACTATCACTAACAAGCCACAAGAATTAACAATACTGTGTACTATCACTAACAAGCCAAAAGATTTAAAGATACTGTGTACTGTGAATAAGAAGACACAAGATTTACGATACTGTGTACTGTCAATAAGAATATAAAAGATTTAACAATACTGTGTACTGTCGATAAGAAGATACAAGATTTAATAATACTGTGTACTATCACTAACAACCCACAAGATTTAAAGATACTGTGTACAGTCGATAAGAAGATACAAGATTTAATAATACTGTGTACTATCATTAACAACCCACAAGATTTGAAGATACTGTGTACTCTCAATAAAAAGACACAATATTTAACGATAGTGTGTACTGTCAATAAGAAGACACAAGATTTAACAATACTGTGTACTGTCAATAAGAAGATAAAAGATTTAACAATACTGTGTACTGTCGATAAGAAGACTCAAGATTTAATAATACTGTGTACTATCACTAACAAGCCACAAGATTTAACTATAGTGTGTACTGTCAATAAGAAGACACAAGATTTAACAATACTTTGTACTGTCAATAAGAAGACACAAGATTTAACGATATTGTGTACTGTCAATAAGAAGACACAAGATTTAACGATACTGTGTACTGTCAATAAGAAGACACAATATTTAACGATACTGTGAACTGTCAATAAGAAGACACAAGATTTACGATACTGTGTACGGTCAATAAGAAGACACAAGATATAAGAATACTGTGTACTATCACTAACAAGCCACAAGATTTAACAATACTGTGTACTCTCAATAATCTTGTGTCTTCCGTTAAAATACTGTGTAGTGTCAATAAGAAGACACAAGATTTACGATACTGTGTACTGTCAATAAGAGTACACAAGATATAAGAATACTGTGTACTATCACTAACAAACCACAAGAATTAACAATACTGTGTAGTATCACTAACAAGCCAAAAGATTTAAAGATACTGTGTACTGTCAATAAGAAGACACAAGATTTAATGCGAGTGTGTACTGTCAATAAGAAGACACTAGATTAAACAATACTGTGTACTGTCGATAAGAAGACACAAGATTTAACGATACTGTGTACTGTCAATAAGAAGACACAAGATTTAACGATACTGTGTACTGTCA
>NW_013938907.1:0-511 GCF_000517525.1 Limulus polyphemus
CACTTGTAGCTTTACTGATTTAGGTATTGCATATGCCTCAGGCCACTTGGTGAAATAATCCATCACCACATAACTGTATTTGTTTCCAGCACGAGTTTGGGGCAGAGGACCAGCAAAGTCGATGGCTACCCTTTCCATTGGTGCGCCAACTTGATATACCCTCATTGGAGCACGTCCCTTATGCTTGGGTCCCCTTTTAGCACAACATGTACTGCATGTTCTGCACCATTCTTCCACATCTTGTCTCATACCTATCCAGTAAAATCTGTGTCTTAGGTGACTCAATGTCTTCCTAATTCCGAAATGTCCTCCTGTTACAGTATCATGGGATTGACGCAACCCAACTTCCCGTAACTTTCTCAGTATAACCGTTTGCCAGGTCGTCACTTTCCCATCTGCAGTTTCCCATCTCCGGAGAAGAATACCATCTTCAAGCCTCAACTGGTCCCATTGTGCCCAATAGTTCTTTGTCACAGGGCTTAGACTAGAGACCCTCTCCAAAGCAGGGCGC
>NW_013938908.1:0-704 GCF_000517525.1 Limulus polyphemus
AAGGGTTTGCTGAGACGCAGAGTCTATGACAAAGTTGCACCTTTGGCCATCCAGGTTTCCTGTCACATAGACACTGTGTGTGCTTGGCATTTTACACCTAGCTGTAGGGACTTTCATGATGGGGGTTGGTGGGCGTCGCTCAATACCAACCACTACTGGTCTCCTTGACGCTGACCTGTTGGTAATATTCCTCCTACACTGGCTCCTCAAATGTCCATGCTTTCCACAGTTCCAACAACGTTTCTGGATACCAGCCTTTCCTGCTGTGGCACCTCCCCTGCGTTGAAGCTTCCAGCATTGAGCTCTCTTGTGCCCAGGTTTATTACAGTGCCAGCAAAGTCCCTCCAGCCTCTCTGAAAGCTGACCTTTTCTGGCCTTGAATCCAAATAACTGTACCAACCTCGGTACCTCTGTGCTGGACTTAATGTAGGATTCGAATTCGAGAGCTCTGGCCATTGCATCCTGCATGGTAGAGGGGTGTGCTTGCTTCACTTGTATCTTAAGTTGTGGACTGTCCAAGGCATCTACGAAATGATCCCTCAGCAACAACTTGAGGAGATCGGGTGGTGCAGTTGGGTAGGCCTTGTGTGTCATGCTCTCCAAGTTTTGTGCCAGTTCTTGCAGGCTATCCCCTTTAGCACGGACTCTCGTCCTGAACCTGGCCCTGTAGACTTCTGACTGGTTTTGGGTTCCGTACCTGAGTT
>NW_013938909.1:0-502 GCF_000517525.1 Limulus polyphemus
AATGCCACTTCACTCACAGTTCGATGGGATGGTAAAAAAGTACAACTGGACACTGAGACAGGTATTGGCAAAGTTTTGTAATAGCCGCCAAGATGACTGTGATGTCTTACTCCCTCCACTGTTGTTGGCCTATAGGACAGCACAGCATGAAGCCTCTGGATACCCTCCAGCAAAGTTGATGTTTGGTCGGGAACTTCGGTTGCCAGTGGATCTGTAAACAGGGCGCCCACCTTATGAAGAGTTGCCTGGAAATGTGTCAGAGTTTGTGAAAGTGTTACTGGAAAGGATGGATGATATTCACCATCAAGTGCATTCAAACTTGAAAACGTCTGCTGATTTGATGAAGTTATCTTATGATAAGAGATCTACTGAAGTCAGCTTTATACCAGGAGACAAGGTGTGGTTGTATAATCCAAGGAGACCAAAGGGAAGTCTCCTAAGTTGTCTTCTCCATGGGAAGGCCCATATGACATAGTGGATCGTCTCTCAGACGTGACTTTCC
>NW_013938910.1:0-459 GCF_000517525.1 Limulus polyphemus
TTGTGTCTTCTTATGGACAGTACCCAGTATTGTTAAATCTTTTGTTTTCTTATTGATAGTACACAGTATTGTTAAATCGTGTGTCTTCTTATTGACAGTACACAGTATCGTTAAATCTAGTGGCTTGGTAGTGATAGTACACAGTATTCTTATATCTTGTGTCTTCTTATTCACAGTACACAGTATTGTAAATCTTGTGTTTTCTTATCGACAGTACACATTATTGTTAAATCTTGTGTCTTCTTTTTCACAGTACACAGTATCGTTAAATCTTGTGTCTTCTTATTGACAATACACAGTATTGGTAAATCTTGTGTCTTCTTATTGACAGTACACAGTATAGTTAAATATTGTGGCTTGTTAGTGATAGTACACAGTATTCTTATTATCTTGTATCTTCTTATTGACAGTATTGTCAATAAGAAGACACAAGATTTAACGATACTGTGTACTGGTATC
>NW_013938911.1:0-512 GCF_000517525.1 Limulus polyphemus
GAATGGATGGACAGAGGAGCAAAAAGCAGCATATCTGGCAACGAGCTTGAAGGGACAACCACTCGAAATACTTGGACAGTTGTCAGCAGATGACAGGCACAACTATAGAGCACTGGTAGCGGCTCTAAAACTCAGGTAGGAACTCAAAATCAGTCCGAAGTCTACATGGCTAGGTTTAGGACGAGAGTCCGTGCTAAAGGGGAGAGCCTGCAAGAGCTGGCACAGGACTTGGAAAGTATGGCACACAAGGCCTACCCAACTGCACCACCCGATCTCCTCAAGTTGTTGCTGAGGGATCAGTTTGTAGATGCCTTGGACAGTCTACAACTGAAGATACCAAGTGAAGCAAGCACACCCCTCTACCATGCAGGATGCAATGGTCAGAGCTCTCGAATTTGAATCCTACGTTAAGTCCAGCACAGAGGTACCGAGGTTGGTACAGTCATCTGGATTCAAGGCCAGAAAACGATCAGCTTTCAGAGAAGTTTGAGGGACTTTGCTGACACTGTAAG
>NW_013938912.1:0-1263 GCF_000517525.1 Limulus polyphemus
ACTGTCAATAAGAAGACACAAGAGTTAACGATACTGTGTACTATCATAACAAGTCATAAGATTTAATGATACTGTGTACTATCAATAACAAGCCAAAAGATTTAACGATACTGTGTACTGTCAGTAAAAAGACACAAGATTTAACAATACTGAGTCCTGTCAATAAGAAGTCACAGAATTTATCAATACTGTGTACTGTCAATAAGAAGACACAAGATTTAACGATACTTTGTACTGTCAATAAGAAGATACAGGATTTATCAATACTGTGTACTGTCAAAAAAAAGACACAAGATTTAACAATACTGTGTCCTGTCAATAATAAGATACAGGTCTTAACGATACTGTGTACTGTCAATAAAAAGACACAAGATTTAACAATACTGTGTCCTGTCAATAAGAAGATACAGGATTTATCAATACTGTGTACTGTCAATAAGAAGACACAAGATTTAACAATAATGTGTTCTGTCAATAAGAATATACAGGATTTATCAATTTTGTGTACTGTCAATAAGAAGACTCATAATTTAACAATACTGTGTCCTGTCAATAAGAAGATACAGGATTTATCAGTACTGTGTCCTGTCAATAGGAAGATACAGGATTTATCAATTTTGTGTACTTTCAATAAGAAGACTCATGTATTGTTAAATTTGTGTCCTGTCAATAAGAAGAAAAAGGATTTATCAATACTGTGTACTGTCAATAAGAAGAAACAAGATTTAACGATACAGTAAACTAGCATAACAAGTCATAAGATTTAATGATATTGTGTACTATCAATAACAAGCCAAAAGATTTAACGATACTGTGTTTTGTCAGAAAAAAGACACAAGATTTAACAATACTGAGTCCTGTCAATATGAAGATACAGGATTTATCAATACTGTGTACTGTCAATAAGAAGAAACATAATTTAACAATACTGTGTCCTGTCAATAAGAAGATAAAGAATTTATCAATACTCTTGTACTGTCAATAAGAAGACAAAAGATTTAACGATACTGTGTACTATCATAACAAGTAATAAGATTTAATGATACTGTGTACTATCAATAACAAGCCACAAGATTTAACAATACTGTGTCCTGTCAATAAGAAGATACAGGATTTATCAATAATGTGTACTGTCAATAAGAAGACAAAAGATTTAACAATACTGTGTCCTGTCAATAAGAAGGTACAGGATTTATCAATACTGTGTACTGTCAATAAGAAGAAACATAATTTAACAATACTGTGTCCTGTCAATAAGAAGAA
>NW_013938913.1:0-520 GCF_000517525.1 Limulus polyphemus
TACTGTGTACTGTCAATAAGAAGAAAAAGAGATAACGATACTGTGTACTTTCAATAAGAAGACACAAGATTTAACAATATTGTGTACTGTCAATAAGAAGACACAAGATTTAACGATACTGTGTACTGTCAATAAGAAGAGACAATATTCGACGATAATGTGTACTGTCAGTAAGAAAACAGAAGATTTAACAACAATGTCTCCTGTCAATAAGAAGACACAAGATTTAACGATAATATGTACTGTCAGTAAGAAAACATAAGATTTAACAATAATGTGTCCTGTCAATAAGAAGACACAAGATTTAACGATACTGTGTACTGTCAATAAGAAGACACCAGATTTTAACGATACTGTGTACTGTCAATAAGAAGACACAAGATTTAACGATACTGTGTACTATCAATAAGAAGACACAAGATTTAACGATACTGTGTTCTGTCAATAAGAAGACACAAGATTTAACGATACTGTGTACTGTCAATAAGAAGACAAAAGATTTAACGAATACTGTGTACTG
>NW_013938914.1:0-830 GCF_000517525.1 Limulus polyphemus
GTTGTCAGTTGTGGAACCTGTGATTTACTTTATACTAATTTTTGTTGTTGTCAGATGTAGAACCTGTGTTTCACTTTATAACAACATCCTTTGATGTCAGATGTAGAACCTGTGTTTTACTTTATACCAACATCCTTTGTTGTCAGATGTACAACCTATGTTAGACTTTATACTAATGTCTTTCGTTGTCATTTGTGGAACCTGTTTTTTAATTTATACCAACATCTTTGATGTTAGATGTAGAACCTGTGTTTCACTTTTTACCAACATCCTTTGTTGTCAGATGTAGAACATATTTTTGACTTTATACTAATGTCTTTTGTTGTCAGTTGTGGAACCTGTGTTTTACTTTCTACCAACATCCTTTGTTGTGAGATGTAGAACCTGTTTTTCACTTTATTCTAATGTCTTTTGTTGTCAGTTGTGGAACCTGTGTTTTACTTTCTACCAACATTCTTTGTTGTCAGTTGTAGAACCTGTGTTTCACTTTATACTAATGTCTTTTGTTGTCAGTTGTGGAACCTGTGTTTAACTTTCTACCAACATCCTTTGTTGTCAGATGCAGAACCTGTGTTTTACTTTATATCAACATCTTTTTTTGTCAGATGTAGAGCCTGTGTTTCACTTTATACCAACATCCTTTGATGTCAGATGTAGAACCTGTGTTTCACTTTATACTAATGTATTTTGTTGTAGGATGTAGAACCTGTGTTTTACATTATACAAACATTCTTTGTTGTCAGATGTAGAACCTGTGTTTCACTTTATACTAATGTTTTTTATTTTCAGTTGTGGAACCTGTGTTTTACTTTATATTAATGTCTTTTGTT
>NW_013938915.1:0-477 GCF_000517525.1 Limulus polyphemus
AAAGATGAATATGGTGGTTATAAATTCGGTAACTAGAGTTACACCTAGTTATTCGTGGAGTTGTTGTACCAAATAACGCTACAGATGAGTATGGGGGTTATTAATTCGGTAACTGGAGTTACACCTATGTGTTCATGGAGTAGTTGTACCACTTTAAGGCTAAAGATGAGTATGGTGGTTATAAATTCGGTAACTATAGTTACACCTAGGTGTTCATGTCGTAGTTGTGCCAAGTCAAGCTAAAGATGAGTATGGTGGTTATAAATTCGGTAACTATAGTTACAATTAGGTATTCGTAGAGTTGTTGTACCAAATAACGCTACAGATGAGTATGGTGGTTACAAATTTCTTAACTAGAGTTACACCTAGGTGTTCGTGGAGTTGGTGTAACTCTAGTTACTGAATGTGTAACCCATACTCATCTTTAGCGTTATTTGGTACAACTGAGTATGGGTTACACATTCAGTAACTAGAGTT
>NW_013938916.1:0-827 GCF_000517525.1 Limulus polyphemus
CAGTACACAGTATAGTTAAATCTTGTGTCTTCTTATCGAGAGTACACAGTATTGTTAAATATTGTGTCTTCTTATTGACAGTACACTATATCGTTAAATCTTGTGTCTTCTTATTGACAGTACATAGTATCGTTAAATCTTGTGTCTTCTTATTGACAGGACACATTATTGTTAAATCTTGTGTTTTCTTACTGACAGTACACATTATCGTTGAATATTGTGTTTTCTTATTGACAGTACACAGTATCGGTAAATCTTGTATCTTCTTATTGATAGTGCACAGTATCTTTTAATTTTGTGTCTTCTTATTGACAGTACACAAATCGTTAAATCTTTTGTCTTCTTATTGACAGTAGACAGTATCGTTAAATCTTGTGTTTTCTTAGTGACAGTACACATTATCGTTAAATATTGTGTCTTCTTATTGACAGTACACAGTATCGTTAAATCTTGTGTCTTCTTATTGACAGTACACAGTATCGTTAAATCTTGTGTAAAATTTAACGATACTGTGTACTGTCAGTAAGAAGACACAAGATTTAACGATACTGTGTACTGTCAATAAGAAGATTTAACGATACTGTGTTCTGTCAATAAGAAGACACTAGATTTAACGATACTGTGTACTGTCAATAAGAAGACACAAGATTTAACGATACTGTGTACTGTCAATAAGAAGAGACAATATTCGACGATAATGTGTACTGTCAGTAAGAAAACATAAGATTGAACAATAATGGGTCCTGTCAATAAGAAGACACAAGATTTAACGATACTGTGTACTGTCAATAAGAAGACACAAGTTTGTGTCTTCTTATTGACAGTAC
>NW_013938917.1:0-741 GCF_000517525.1 Limulus polyphemus
AACCCTTAAAAGTGGAGCAGAGGCCAATTTTTCCTTCAACGTCTTGAAGGAATGCTGGCAAGAAACTGTCCATTCAAACTTCTGGCCTTTTTTAGTCAAATCATGTAGTGGAGCAGCTATAGTTGCAAAGTCCTTCACAAATTTGCAGTAGTAAGTACAGAGTCCCAAGAAACTTCTTAGCTCTCCCACATTGTCTGGTGTTGGCCAGTCATGCACTGCCTTCACCTTATCAGGATCAGTTTGTACACCATTCTCACTAACAATGTGGCCTAAGTAAAGCACCTCTTTCTGGAACAAGTGACATTTCTTGGGATGGAGTTTGAGGTTTGCTGCTTTCATACACTTGAATACTTCCTCCAGCCGGGAAATTTCCTCGTCAAAAGTTGTTGCAAATACGATGACATCGTCCAGGTACACTAGGGCTATCCTCCATTGTAGGGCCTTCCAATACTCGTTCCATCAGCCTCTCAAATGTTGCTGGCGCATTACTGAGCCCGAATGGCATCACTTGGTATTGCCTTGGCCATAACTAAATGCTGTCTTGGGTCTATCTGCTTCAGCCATTTTTACTTGATGGAAACCTGACTTTAAGTCCAGAGTTGAAAACCACCTGGATCCACTTAGGGCATCAAGAGTATCATCAATTCTTGGCAGTGGGTATGAGTCTTTTTTGGTTATGCTGTTAAGAGCCCTGAAGTCCACACAGGAATGCTGGGTCCCATCCTTCTTCTGGACTAATAC
>NW_013938918.1:0-1352 GCF_000517525.1 Limulus polyphemus
TGTGAAAGTGACGATCTGGCAAACAGTTAAACCGAGAAAGTTACGTGAAGTTTTACAGCGTCAATCCCATGATAGTGTAACAGGAGGACATGTTGGAGTTAAGAAGACATTGAGTCACCTTTGGCATAGATTTTACTGGATTGTTATGAGACAAGATGTGGAAGAATGGTGCAGAACATGCAGTACATGTTGTGCTAAAAGGGGACCCAAGCATAAAGGACCTGGTCCAATAAAGTTATATCAAGTTGGTGCACCAATGGAAAGAGTAGACGTCGACACTGCTGGTCCTCTGCCCCAAACTCGTGCTGGAAACAAGTACATTTGTGTGGTGATGGATTATTTCACCAAGTGGCCTGAGGCATATGCAATACAAAATCGGGAGGCTACAACTGTAGCTTCAGATATTAGTGATTTCTTTTTCACATTTGGTATGCCATATGAACTGCATTCAGATCGAGGCCGTAACTTTGAATCAGCTGTGTTCTAAGAATGCTGCAAGTTGTTTGGCATCGGAAAGACCAGGACAACGCCACTTCACCCACAGTCTGATGAGATGGTAGAAAGGTACAATTGGACACTGGAACAGGAATTGGCAAAGTTTTGTGATAGTCGCCAAGATGACTGGGATGTCTTACTCTCTCCACTTTTGATGGCCTATAGAACAACAGAGCATGAAGCCACTGGATACACTCCAGCAAAGTTGATGTTTGGTCGGGAAATTCGGTAGCTAGTGGATCTGATAACATGACGGCCACCTTATGAAGAATTGCCTGAGAATGTGCCAGAGTTCGTGAAAGTGTTAGGTGAAAGGGTGGATTATATTCACCATCAAGTGCATTTAAACTTGGAAAAGTCTGCTGATGGTACAAAGCTGACTTCAGTAGATCTCTTATCATAACATAGCTTCATGGAAGTTTTTTCTATAGGAAGGCCCATATGACATAGTGGATTGTCTTTCAGACGTGACTTTCCGGGTAAAATGTGGTCGGCGAGGTAAGCCAAAAGTGGTGCATGCCAATAGGCTTTGGCATTATCACGGTCCAGGACGTTTCAGTTGGGGCGAAGTGAACAACAGAACAAATGACGCTGCTGAAGACGTACCACCTGAAGAAGCCACCATCGAAGAAGAAACTCTACTCAGTTTTGAGAAGGGAAACAGTGAAGCTCTTGATGAAGTTACTACCAATGATGTGACTGTTATCGACGATAGAACATTTCCTGATGAAGCAGATGAACCCCATATGAAGCAGAAGCCAACGAGACGAAGACCAGTACGGAAGAAGATACGTCCTGTAAAATTAAGAGACTTTGTTGAATTGTAATTTTGTGTTTCTAATTCTGTACATTTAATT
>NW_013938919.1:0-531 GCF_000517525.1 Limulus polyphemus
AATCTAGTGTCTTCTTATTGACAGTACTTAGTATACGTTATGTTTTCTGTCTTCTTATTGACAGGACACATTATTGTTAAATCTTGTGTTTTCTTACTTGACAGCACACATTATCGTTGAATATTGTTTCTTCTTATTGAAAGTCACAGTATCGTTAATTCTTGTGTCTTCTTATTGACAGTACACAGTATCGTTAAATCTTGTGTCTTCTTATTGACAGTACACAGTATCGTTAAATCTTGTGTCTTCTTATTGACAGTACACAGTATCGTTAAATCTTGTGTCTTCTTATTGAGAGTACACATTATTGTTAAATCTTGTGTGTTCTTATGGACAGTGCACAGTATCGTTAAATCTTGTGTCTTCTTATTGACAGTAAACAGTATCATTAAATCTTGTGTCTTCTTATTGACAGTACACAGTATCGTTAAATCGTGTGTCTTCTTATTGACAGTACACAGTATCGTTAAATCTTGTGTCTTCTTATTGACAGTACACAATATCGTTAAATCTTGTGTACTTCTTATTGAC
>NW_013938920.1:0-503 GCF_000517525.1 Limulus polyphemus
CATATTACCCAGACAATTTCATTTGATCTTTTAAAGGGAATATTTTAACAATATTAGGCCTATTTATGGTAAATACTACAATTTAGTGATAGATAAATTGATTTATATGCAAAATACATGAATTTACCGCTTTCACTCAAAGCAACAACAACATCAACCTAATGAGGAATATTTTCCGAACTACATACGTTAAGGCCTATTAGTAATCTACACCGAATAAATTTGTCTGGGTAATATGAACTTAATTACCTTAACAACAGATTTTTTTTTCTAGAGAAAACATAGCTCTTTCATAAACTGTATTAAGCCTAACTAGATTTTGGCCGTACACGAATTGGCCAATGGCGGCGATATTGAATTTCATCACAAAACGTGATATTTTACATTTGTTTCTTACCTAATGTAATTGGATGATTATGTGAGTATGAAAAAATATCTCAGAATTCTAAGATGCGGAAAGGTCAGATGACAAAGTGATATTAGGCCAAAATAAATATTGCAAA
>NW_013938921.1:0-620 GCF_000517525.1 Limulus polyphemus
AGCCTTATTTGGTATAGCAACTCCACAAACACCTAGGTGTAACTCTAATTACCGAATTTGTAACCACCATACTCATCTATAGCTTTACTTGGTACAACAACTCCACGAATACCTAGGTGTAACTCTTGTTACCGAATTTATAACTACCATACTCATCTTTAGCTTTACTTGGCACAACTACTACATGAACACCTAGGTGTAACTATAGTTACCTAATTTATAACCACCATACTCATCTTTAGCGTTACTTGGTACACCAAATCCACGAACACCTAGGTGTAACTCTAGTTAACGAATTTATAATCACCATACTCATCGTTAGCGTTATTTGGTACAACAAATCCACGAACACCTAGGTGTAACTCTAGTTACCGAATTTGTAACCAACATAGTCGTCATTAGCATTATTTGGTACAAAAACTCCACGAACATCTAGGTGTAACTCTAGTTACCGAATTTATAAACACCATACTCATCTTTAGCCTTACTTGGTACAACTATTCCATGAACACCTAGGTGTAACTCTAGTTACGGAATTTATAACAACCATACTCATCTTTAAAATGGAGTAGTTGTACCAAGTAAGGAACAAGAGTTAAACCTAAGTGTTACCGAATTTA
>NW_013938922.1:0-468 GCF_000517525.1 Limulus polyphemus
AAATAGTACCCAATAGCTAGTATCGTTCTATGACCCACTGTTGACTTTAGTCTGCAGACAATGTGTTTATTACATCATCTATTTACAACATATCTTCATTGGTTTCCTCAAGTCTGAGTGAATTCAATAGATCCAATAACAATTATCGTTCTACGACCCACTGTTGACTTAAGTCTACAACCAGTTTGTTAATTAACTCATATATTTACAACATATCTACATGTGTTTGTTTAATACCGACTGGATTAAAGAGGACCCAATAGCTAGTATCGTTCTCTGACCGACTGTTGACTTTAGTCTGCAGCCAATGTGTTTGTTAACTCATCTATTTACAACATATCTTCATTGGTTTCCTTAAGTCCGTGTGGATTAAATAGATCCAATAACAATTATCGTTCTATGACCCACTGTTGACTTTAGTCTGCAGCCAGTTTATTAATTAACTCATATATTTACAACATATCTACA
>NW_013938923.1:0-793 GCF_000517525.1 Limulus polyphemus
ATGAACTCTTAGATGTAACTCAAGTTACCGAATTTACAACTACTCCATGAACACCTAGGTGTAACTCTAGTGACAGAATTTATTAACCCCATACTCATATTTAGCGTTATTTGGTACAACAACTTCACGAACACCTAGGTGTAACTGTAGTTACTGAATTTTTAACCACCATACTCATCTTTAGCGTTATTTGGTACAACAACTCCACGAACACCTATGTGTAACTCTAGTTACCGAATTCATAACCACCATACTCATCTTTAGCCTTACTTGGTACAATTACTCGATAAACACCTAGGTGTAACTCTAGTTATGGAATTTATATCCACCATACTCATTTTCAGCTTTACTTGGTACAACTACTCCATGAAACCTAGGTGTAACTCTAGATACAGAATTTATAACCACCATATTCATCTTCAGCATTACTTAGTATAACAACTCCACGAACACCTAGGTGTAACTCTAGTTATAGAATTTATAACCACCATAATCATCTTTAACCTTACTTGGTACAACTACTCCATGAACACTTAGGTGTAACTCTAGTTTCCGAATTTATAACCACCATACTCTTCTTTAGCCTTATTTGGTACAACAGCTTCACGAACACCTAGGTGTAACTAACTAGAGTTACACTTAGGTTTTCATGGAGTAGTTGTGCCAAGTAAGGCTAAAGATGAATATGGTGGTTACAAATTCGGTAACTAGAGTTACACCTAAGTGTTCATGGAGTAGTTGTACCAAGAAAGGCTAAATATGAGTATGGTGGTTATGAATTCGATAACTAGAA
>NW_013938924.1:0-482 GCF_000517525.1 Limulus polyphemus
CAAAGTATGTTTCTAATGAAGTGGAGCTTGTGGATGCCTCATTTCCTCCAGTATTGCTTGAGGGGCCCGGCCTCACACCCTCAACCGATTCAGAGCCTTCATAATCTTTCGCAGACCTACACACCTTCATTCTTTTAGCATCCTTAGACACTCTGCTTAAGCTACTTTTCTTTTTACGGGGCATGTTGATGTGAGGGTATTTATTACGTACAACACTTACTCCTACTTGAGAAAGACTACAAAAAATAAACCATGTAACTGAATTTTTAAACTCCAAGGATAGTGTTCATAAAAAAGAAAAAATATAAGAAAGAACGCAGTTCGCGAGTCAAGAGCAAAAAAGCAATGCCGAGTGGACGGGCGAGCGACCCTTAGCAAAGAAATACTTCTTTTAAAGAAAAATATAACCTTAAAAGCAACCAGCTGTCTGTGCTTTATTTTGTTTATGTTTTGGCATTATTTAAGTGATGCAACAAATTTTT
>NW_013938925.1:0-648 GCF_000517525.1 Limulus polyphemus
AGTTAAATCTTGTGTCTTCTTATTGACAGTACACAATATTGTTAAATCTTGTGTATTCTTATTGAAAGTACACAGTATCGTTAAATCTTTTTCTTCTTATTGACAGTACACAGTATCGTTAAATCTTGTGTCTTCTTATTGACAGTGCACAGTATCGTTAAATCTTGGGTCTTTTTATAGATAGTACACAGTATTGCTAAATCGTGTGTCTTCTTATTGAGAATACACAGTATTGTTAAATCTTGTGTCTTCTTATTGACAGTACACAGTATCGTTAAATCTTGTGTCTTCTTATTGACAGTACACAGTATCGTTAAATCTTGTGTCTTCTAATTGACAGTACACAGTATCGTTAAATCTTGTGTCTACTTATTGACAGTACACAATATCGTTAACTCTTGTGTCTTCTTATTGACAGTACACAATATCGTTAAATCTTGCGTCTTCTTATTGACAGCACACAATATTGTTAAATCTTGAAGTACACAGTATCGTTAAATCTGTGTCTTCTTATTGAAAGTACACAGTATCTTAAATCTTGTGTTATCTTATTGACAGTACAAAGTATTGTTACATCTTGTGTCTTCTTATTGAAAGTACACAGTATCGTTAAATATTGTGTCTTGTTAAAAATCTTGTGTCTTCTTA
>NW_013938926.1:0-590 GCF_000517525.1 Limulus polyphemus
CCTAATGAACTTACATCTCGTGTTGTAACCTAATGAAAATGACATCTGTTGTTGTGACCTAATGAAGCTGATATCTCTTGATGTGACCTAATGAAACTGACATCTCTTGTTGTGACCTAATGAAACTGACATCTGTTGTTATGACCTAATGAAACTGACATCTCTTGTTGTGACCAAATGAAACTGACATGTCTTGTTGTGATGTAATGAAACTGACATCTGTTGTTGTGACCTAATGAAACTGACATCTGTTGTTGTGACCTAATGAAACTTACATCTCTTGTTGTGACCTAATGAAGCTAACATCTCTTGTTGTGACCTAATGAAGCTAACATCTCTTGTTGTGACCTAATAAAAATGACATTTGTTGTTGTGACTTACTGAAGCTGGCATCTGTGGTTGACCTAGTGAAGCTGATATCTCATGTTGTGACCTAGTAAAAATGACATCTCTTGTTGTGACATAATGAAAATAGCATCTATTGTTGTGAGTTAATGAAGCTGACATCTGTTGTTGTAACCTAAAGAAAATAACATCTGTTGTTGTGACCTAATGAAGCTGACATCTGTCGTGAGTTAATGAAGCTGACA
>NW_013938927.1:0-526 GCF_000517525.1 Limulus polyphemus
CAACAAAAATCTAGTGGAGGGAAAACTAAAAGACCTTTATAACAGTCGACAAAATATAGTTTAAGAAAAATTAAAAATACCATTATGAAAGTCATTATAATATAGTGTAAGAAAGACTAAAAATACCTCTATCAAAGTCGAAAATATCTAGTCTAAGAAAGGCCTAAAAAGACAGTTATGAAAGTCGAAAAAATCGAGTGGAAGAAAACTAATAACACGTTATCAAAGTTAACAAAATCTAGTGGAAAACTGATTAAAAGGACCCTTATCAATGTCAACAAAATCTGGAAGAAGGAAGACTAAAAGTCCGTTATAACAGTCGACAAAATATAGTGGAAAACTGGATATGGGTCCTTTTAGTAAATGTCAACAAAATCTAGTGGAAGGAAGATTAAAAGACCGATATAACAGTCGACAAAATAAAGTTTAAGAAGGATTAAAATACCATTATGAAAGTCATTAAAATATAGTGTAAGAAAGACTAAAAATTCAGCTATCAAAGTCGAAAATAACTAGTCTAAGAAGG
>NW_013938928.1:0-535 GCF_000517525.1 Limulus polyphemus
GATGAGTATGGTGGTTACAAATTCGGTAACTATAGTTACAAATAGGTGTTCATGTAGTAGTTGTGCCAGGTAAAGCTAAAGATGAGTATTGTGGTTATAAATTCGGTAACTAGAGTTACACTTAGGTATTCGTGGAGTTGTTGTACCAAATAACGCTACAGATGAGTATGGTAGTTAGAAATTCGGTAACTATAGTTACACCTAGGTGTTGATGGAGTAGTTGTACCAAGTAAGGCTAAAGATTAGTATGGTGGTTATAAATTCGGTAACTAGAGTTACACCTAAGTGTTCATGGAGTAGTTGTACCAAGTAAGGATAAAGATTAATATGGTGGTTATAAGTTCGGTAACTAGAGTTACACCTAAGTATTAATGGAGTAGTTGTACCAAGTAAGGCTAAAGATGAGTATCGTGGTTATAAATTACGTAACTAGAGTTACACCTAGGTGTTCATGGAGTAGTTGTACCAAGTAAGTATAAAGATGAATATGGTGGTTATAAATTCGGTAACTAGAGTTACACCTAAGTGTTAATGG
>NW_013938929.1:0-719 GCF_000517525.1 Limulus polyphemus
AGATTTTCCCTCTCTGTATTCAATATCATAATTATACTGGTCTATCTTTCCAATCCAACGTGCCAGTTGTCCCTCTGGGTTCTTTAATGATCTTATCCAGTGCAACGTGGCATGGTCTGTCCTGATGGTAAACCTTGCACCATAGAGGTAAGGATGGAAATATGTCAGACTCTTTACTATAGCAAGGAGTTCTCGCCGTGTTCCTCTCTGGTCTACTCAAAACTCTACTGAAGTAAGCCACCACATGTTCGTTTTCGCCCACTTTCTGAGACAACACTCCTCCAATTCTGACATTACTAGCATCACAATCCAGTATGTACGGCAGTGAGGGATCTGGAAGGTTTAAAAGTGGAGCAGAGGCCAATTTTTCTTTCAATGTTTTGAAAGAATGCTGGCAAGAAACTGTCCATTCAAACTTCTGGCCTTTTTTAGTCAAATCATGTAGTGGAGCAGCTGTAGTTGTGAAGTCCTTCACAAACTTCCGGTAATAGGTACAGAGTCCCAAGAAACTTCTCAACTCTCCCACATTGTCTGGTGTTGGCCAGTCACGCACTGCTTTCACCTTGTCAGGATCAGTTTGAACACCATGCTCACTTATGATGTGACCTAAGTAAAGCACCTCTTTCTGGAACAAGTAGCATTTCTTGGGATGGAGTTCTAGGTTTGCTGCTTTCAAACGCTTGACTACTTCCTCTAGCCGTTGTTGCAAACACAATGAC
>NW_013938930.1:0-394 GCF_000517525.1 Limulus polyphemus
GTCTGTCCTTTATGCTCATGAGCTCAATAGTTACCCACATTGGTCCCCACAACCTTGCATAATGTCCTGTCACACCACAGAGCTTCATTACAGCTTCTGGTACTCCTTTGTGATCCAGCACCTTGTTACTCACAAGAGTTTGCTGAGATGCAGAATCTATGACAAAGTTGCACCTTTGGCCATCCAGCTTCCCTGTCACGTAGACACTATGTGTGCTTCCCATTTTACACTTAGCTGTTGGGACTTTCACGATAGGGGTTGGTGGGCGTTCCTCAGCACCAACCACTACCGGTTTCCCGAAGCTGACTTATTGGTGGTATTCTTCTTACACTGGCTCCTCATATGTCCTTGCTCTCCACAGTTCCAACAACCTTTCTGGGTAGCAGCCTTTCCT
>NW_013938931.1:0-468 GCF_000517525.1 Limulus polyphemus
TTCTTATTGACAGGACACAGTATTGTTAAATTATTTTTCTTCTTATTGACAATACACAGTATTGATAAATCCTGTATCTTCTTATTGACAGGACACAGTATTGATAAATCTTGTATCTTCTTATTGACAGGACACAGTATTGTTAAATCTTGTGTGTTCTTATTGACAGTACACAGTATTGACAAATCCCTTATATTCTTATTGAAAGGACACATTATTTTTAAATATTGTGTCTTTTTATTGACAGTACACAGTAACGTTAATTCTTTTGGCTTGTTATTGATATTACACAGTATCATTAAATCTTATGATTTGTTATGATAGTTCACAGTATCGTTAAATTTTTTGTCTTCTTATTGACAGTACACAGTATTGATAAATTCTTTACCTTCTTTATGACAGGACACAGTATTGTTAAATTATGTCTTCTTATTGACAGTACACAGTATTGATAAATCCTGTATCTTC
>NW_013938932.1:0-513 GCF_000517525.1 Limulus polyphemus
GCTTTTGGTTACTGATTGTTTCTCGATTTGTTGTTACCAGAGGATCCTGAATTGATAGTTCTTGTCCAATTTTGGCATGTAGGTACACTTTATCGTTGAGCAATTACATGCATAGTTTCAATTTTCTACTATTCGTTTTAAGGGAGTTATGGAAGGTTTTCCGTTTTGTACCGGTACTTCGTCCCATTTAGACGAATCTTCTTCAAATTTCATATGAAGGTTCGTGGAAATCTTGAGCATTTACATACAAAATTCTAACTTTCTAGTATTACTATTACGATTTTTGTGGTCGCTTTATGTTACTCTTTTATTGGCTTTTCTAAAGGCGTATGTGTACTGCATTGAAGCTTTTGGTTACTGATTGTTTCTCGATTTCTTGTTACCAGAGGATCCTGAATTGATAGTTCTTGTCCAATTTTGGCATGTAGGTACACTTTATCTTTGAGCAGTTACATGCATAGATTCACCTTCCTACTAATCGTTTTAAGGGAATTATGGAAGGTTTTGCGTTTT
>NW_013938933.1:0-604 GCF_000517525.1 Limulus polyphemus
ATTTAACGATACTGTGTACTATCATTAACAAGCCAAAAGATTTAACGATACTGTGTATTATCACTAACAAGCCAAAACATTTAACGATACTATGTGCTGTCAATAAGAAGACACTAGATTTAACAATACTGTGTACTGCCAATAAGAAGACACAAGATTTAACAATATTGTGTACTGTCAATAAGAAGACACACGATTTAACAATACTATGTACTATCAAAAAGAAGACAAGATTTAACAATACTGTGTACTATCACTAAAAGGCCAAGAGATTTAACGATACTGTGTACTATCACTAACAAGCCACAAGATTTAACGATACTGTGTATTGTCAATTAAAACACACAAGTTTTAACAATGTTGTGTACTGTCAACAAGAAGACACAAGATTTAACGATACTGTGTACTATCAATAACAAGCCATAAGATTTAACGATATTGTGTACTGTCAATAAGAAGACACGAGATTTAACAATACTGTGTACTGTCAATAAGAAGACACGAGATTTAACAATACTGTGTACTATCAATAAAAAGACACAAGTTTTAACAATGCTGTGTACTGTCAATAAGAAGACACATGATTTAACGATACTGTGTAATA
>NW_013938934.1:0-1245 GCF_000517525.1 Limulus polyphemus
ATAAATTCGGTAACTAGAGTTACACCTAGGTGTTCACGGAGTAGTTGTAACATGTAAGGCTAAATATGAGTATGGTGGTTATAAATTCTGTAACTATAGCTACACATAAGTGTTCGTGGAGTAGTTGTACCAAATAAGGCTAAAGATGAATATGGTGGTTATAAATTCTGTAACTAGAGTTACACCTAGGTGTTCGTGGAGTTATTGTACCAAATAACGCTAAAGATGAGTATGGTGGTTATTACTTCGGTAACTATAGTTACACCTAGGTGTTCATGGAGTAGTTGTGCCAGGTAAAGCTAAAGATGAGTATGGTGGTTATAAATTCGGTAACTAGAGTTACACCTAGGTATTCGTGGAGTTGTTGTACCAAATAACGCTAAAGATGAGTATGTTGGTTACAAATTCGGAAACTAGAGTTACACCTAGGTATTCGTGGAGTTGTTGTACCAAATAACGCTAAAGATGAGTATGTTGGTTACATATTCGGAAACTAGAGTTACACCTAGGTGTTCGTGGATTTGTTGTACCAAATAACGCTAAAGATGCGTATGGTGGTTACAAATTCGGTATCTAGAGTTACATCTAGGTGTTCGTGGAGTTGTTGTACCAAATAACGCTAAAGATGAGTACGGTTTACACATTCAGTAACTAGAGTTACACCTAGGTGTTCATGGAGTAGTTGTTCCAAGTAAGGCTAAAGATGAGTATGGTGGTATAAATTCGGTAACTAGAGTTACACTTAGGTATTCGTGGAGTTGTTGTACCAAATAACGCTACAGATGAGTATGGTGGTTACAAGTTCGGTAACTAGAGTTACACCTAGGTGTTCGTGGAGTTGTTGTACCAAATAACGCTAACGATGAGTATGGTGGTTATAAATTCGGTAACTATAGTTACACCTAGGTGTTCATGGAGTAGTTGTGCCAGGTAAAGCTAAAGATGAGTATGGTGGTTACAAATTCGGTAACTAGAGTTACACCTAGGTGTTCGTGGAGTTGTTGTACCAAATAACGCTAAAGATGCGTATGGTAGTTACAAATTCGGTAACTAGAGTTACAGCTAGGTTTTCGTGGAGTGGCTGTACCAAATAACGCTAAAAATGAGTATGGGGTTATAAATTCGGTAACTAGAGTTAAACCTAAGTGTTCCTGGAGTAGTTTTACCAAGTAAGGCTAAAGATGAGTATGGTGGTTATAAATTCCGTAACTAGAGTTACACCTAGGTGTTCATGGAGTTGTTGTA
>NW_013938935.1:0-696 GCF_000517525.1 Limulus polyphemus
AGTTGCAAGAAAACCTGCAACAATGGCAGCTCGAACAGCAAGATAAACAAGAGAGTTTACAGCAGTTGTTGGAGGAAAAAGAAAAGAAACAAGAAGAACGAGAAAAGAAACAAGAAGAAAGATTACAGCAGTGGCAAGAAAACCTGCAACAATGGCAGCTCGAACAGCAAAATAAACAAGAGAGATTACAGCAGTTGTTGGAGGAAAAAGAAAAGAAACAAGAAGAACGAGAATAGAAACAAGAAGAGAGATTACAGCAGTTGTTGGAGGAGAAAGAAAATAAACAAGAAGAGAAATTACAGCAGTTGTTAGAGGAGAAAGAAAAGAAACAAGAAGAACGAGAAAAGAAACAAGAAGAGAGACTACAGGAGTGGAAACTGGAACAAGAAAGGAAACAAGAAGTAAAAATGGAAAAGATTAGTAAATTTCAAAGGGAATTAAATACATTAAAGTATGATTTACTGTTCTTTACACAGGGAGGATATATTAACCATGGACCTAATCAGCCCCAGACAACAGGAAGCCCCTTCCACACCCCGCAGCTAAACCCTAATGCAAACATCTTCAGTCCTGCCAGAAGTCACAATCCAGACGCGAGTGTCAGCAATAGGGGTGATCTTGTATGAAGGAAGCCACAGGAATTCGATGGGAAGGCACCATGGGAAGCATATAGAGCACAATTTGAGCTACTGGAAG
>NW_013938936.1:0-678 GCF_000517525.1 Limulus polyphemus
TATCCCTTCATTAATTAGACCATCCATGACCTTTTCTATCTTTTGTCGCTTTGCTGGAGCTATTCTCCTCGGAGGGATCTTTACTATACGGTGATTGCCTGTGTTTATTCTGTGATCTACAAGGTTTGTGCAACCGAGGTCATGATCTCCTTTCGAAAAGATGTCTGCATAATTTGCCAAAAGTTCTTTTACCTGAAGAGCCTGTGATGATGCCAAATGGACTATGCTCTTCTTATAGAGGTCAGTTAAATGTTCTGGAAATGTATGTCTTTTCTTTATAGTTGTATTTCTTGCTTTAACATTGAATGGTTCTACCTCCTGGCACACACCCAACAATGCTCCTTCCTTAAGTGTCTGCTCATATTTAGAGGAATTGGCCACTGTTACAGGTACTACTTGATGACCTGCCACCAGTGACCTTCCAATCTTCAAATCCACTGGCCTGAATGGGTCTTCCACTGCTTCCACAAGCATTGGGCTTCCTTGGGGATGTTCTTTTATCATACAGTAAATTATCTTCTCTGACATAGGGGGTATTATAGTTGACTTAAGAGCAGTGACATGCAGATCAACGGATGCAGCAACACTTACTGGAATCTGGCCTTTGTTGTTTCCAAACGTCATTTTATCGAAGTTAACTACACACTTCCTCAGTAGTAAATAGTCCAATCCTAATAT
>NW_013938937.1:0-794 GCF_000517525.1 Limulus polyphemus
ATCACTTATGGTACAAGTTTGCCACTTTAAGCAGTAATATATATATCTGTCAACACTGCCACTTTAAGCAGTTATTGCATATATTCATACGAAAACGTTGTCACTTTAAGTGCTTGATCAATATATTGATATGACACTGTGATTTAGGTAAATGGTCAGTATATTTGTATGACAAGGAGAACAATAAACATTTGATCCATACATTTATATAACAACGCTGTCATTTAAGTAGTTGACCTATATATGTATATATATGTGCACCAAGTAGTTACTTTAACCAGTAGCCTATATATGTTTATACGACAAAGCTGACACTTTAAGTAGTTGTTATACATTTATGCTACAAAAATATCACTTATGGTACAAGTTTGCCACTTTAAGCAGTAATATATATATATACTTATAGGAAAACACTGTCACTTTAAGCATTTGATCTGTATGTTTATATACCAACCCTGTCACTTTAAGCAGGTTGATCTCTATATTCATACGACTACTCTGTCACTTTAAGCAGTTGGTCTATATAGTCATACGACTACTCTGTCACTTTAAGCAGTTGATCTATATATTTATACAAGGATGACATTTTAAACAGTTAATCCATATATTTGCACGACAACTCTGACACTTTAAACTTATGATCCATACATTTATACAATAATACTGTCACTTAAGCAGTGAGATATATATTTATGCAACAATGCTATGCAACAAAAATTTCACTTTAAACAGTGATCTATATGTATTTATAAAACAACGCTATCATTTTAAGCAGTTTATCATATATTAATTAA
>NW_013938938.1:0-1514 GCF_000517525.1 Limulus polyphemus
CGTGGAATAAGGTTACATTTCAATTAATGGTCAGCGGAGTAATGAGCCGTATGGGCGAAGGGGTAATAGTAATAATTGATTAATTAATAGGTTAATTAGTTAATTATGCTGACGACATAGATCCCAGCCTTGGCACCTTGATCCACTGATCCCCGCCAGGCCCTGTAAAGGCTCGTTTGTTTCATTTTGTTTCGATAAATTGTCAAAATCGGCTGCCGACTTGCTCCTTCTTCAAAGATCAACCGGCTTGGACTTGCCTTCACTACTGCTTACTTGCCTCACCTTCATACGTATATACACGGGAATGTACATATATGTGTGTGTATATGTATATATGTATATTGTGAGGCGTATGTGAGGGATGAGGTAGGTTGAGGTAGGTCGTTGACGAAGAGTGTATACAGCAGGGGGCTTAAGACAGACCCCTGTGGTACACCTGCGTTAAACGTGAAGGGCTGCGAGATCGAGGAGTTTATTTAAACTTTGGCAGATCTGTTGTCTAAAAAACAGGATATCCATTTAGTGAAAGTGGTGGGAATCTTGTGCATGATCAGTTTGTATTTGAGTCTGTTGTGTCATACTGTGTCAAAGGCTTTCTGTACGTCTAAGAAGGTGGCAACAGTGACCTGTAGTTTATTGAAACCTGTGAACGAGGTTTTGATTAGGCAGACGAGGTTGTCTGTGGTCTGTCTGTTTTTTACGGCCTGCATTCTGAATGTGTGACAGTGTGTGGTTGTTTTCTAGTAGCCAAAGTAGTCTCGTGGTTATGATTTTCTCCAGGAGTTTGCCGATGCAGTTAATTAGGCTTATGGGTCTGAAGTCACTTGGGTTAATTGATTGGGTCCCTTTCTTGGGTATGACTGTGATTAGGGCTGACTTCCAAGCGATGGGGAGATAGCCAGAGAAAAGGGAGAGATTACATAGGTTGGTGAGATGTGTCGTGAGTTTGGGAGATGCATTTTTAAGAATTATGTTGGGAATTTTGTCGTCGTCGGGAGCTTTATTTTTAAGACTTCTTAGGTGGATTTTGACTTCAGGAGTGGTTATGGGAGTGGATATGTCTAGCGGTGAGCTGGAGGTATGGGGTTGGAGAGTGTCGACTGGGAAGGAGGTGGAGAAAGAAGTGGCATTATTCTTGACAAAGAGATTAACATGGTCCTGGTGTTTATTGTCGAATCTTGTATTCTGAGGGGTTACAAAAGTTTTTCTGAAGTAGCTAGCGAAAAGTTCTGCTTTCTGTTCGTCGGTGGAGGCTTTGATGTTTTCGAAGGATATGTTGTTTGTGTCATTGTTTTCTCGGCATATGCTTTTGAAAGTTTTCCAAAAGGTGGCCTGGTCGGGTTTGAGGCTGCCCAGTTTGGTGCAAAAGTTATTCCAGTTTATGCGTTGTTGGGCCTTAATTAGTTTTTCTATATCATTTTTGACTGAATTGATTTGTGTCTTCAGGGTGGGGTTTCTGGAGTTGATGAAGTCTTTGTGAAGCTTGCGTCGGGATAAAAGTAGCTTGTGGATTT
>NW_013938939.1:0-1071 GCF_000517525.1 Limulus polyphemus
GTTAAATCTTGTGTCTTCTTATTGACAGTACACAGTATTGATAAATCCTTTATCTTCTTATTGACAGGACACAGTATTGTTAAATCTTGTGTCTTCTAATTGACAGTACATAGTGTTGATAAATCCTGTATCTTGTTATTGACAGGACTCAGTATTTTAAATTTGTGTCTTCTTATTGACAGTACACAGTATCGTTAAATCTTGTGTCTTCTTATTGACAGTACACAGTATTGATAAATCCTTTATCTTCTTATTGACAGGACACAGTATTGTTAAATCTTGTGTCTTCTTATTGACAGTACACAGTATTGATAAATCCTGTATCTTCTTATTGACAGGACACAGTATTTTTAAATCTTGTGTCTTTTTATTGACAGTACAGAGTATCGTTAAATCTATTGGCTTGTTATTGATAGTACACAGTATCATTAAATCTTATGACTTGTTATGATAGTACACAGTATCTTTAAATCTTGTGTCTTCTTATTGACAGTACACAGTATTGATAAATCCTGTGTATTCTTATTGACAGTACACAGTATCGTTAAATCTTGTCTTCTTTTTGATAGTACACAGTATCGTTAAATCTTGTTTCTTCTTATTGACAGTACACAGTATTGTTAAATCCTTTTTCTTCTTATTGACAGGACACAGTATTATTAAATCTTGTGTCTTCTTATTGACATTAGGACACAGTATTGTTAAGTCTTGTGTCTTCTAATTGACAGTACACAGTGTTGATAAATCCTGTATCTTGTTATTACAGGACTCAGTATTTTTAAATTTTGTGTCTTCTTATTGACAGTAGACAGTATCGTTAAATCTTGTGTCTTCTTATTGACAGTACACAGTATTGATAAATCCTTTATCTTCTTATTGACAGGACACAGTATTGTTAAATCTTGTGTCTTCTTATTGACAGTACACATTATTGATAAATCCTGTATCTTCTTATTGACAGGACACAGTATTGTTAAATCTTGTGTCTTCTTATTGACAGTACACAGTGTTGATAAATCCTGTATCATCTTTTTGACAGGACACAGTATTTTTAAATCTTGTGTCTTTTTT
>NW_013938940.1:0-456 GCF_000517525.1 Limulus polyphemus
GAGAGTCCGTGCTAAAGGCGAGAGCCTGCAAGAGCTGGCACAGGACTTGGAAGGCATGGCACACAAGGCCTACCCAACTGCACCACCCGATCTCCTCAAGTTGTTGCTGAGGGATCAGTTCGTATATGCCTTGGACAGTCCACAACTTAAGATACAAGTGAAGCAAGCACACCCCTCTACCATGCAGGATGCAATGGTCAGAGCTCTCGAATTTGAATCCTACGTTAAGTCCAGCACAGAGGTACCGAGGTTGGTACAGTCATCTGGATTTAAGACCAGAAAAGGTCAGCTTTCAGAGAGATTTGAAGGACTTTGCTGGCACTGTAACAAACCTAAGCACAAGAGAGCTCAATGCTGGCAACTTCAACACAGAGGAGACGATACAGTAGTAAAGGCTGCTACCAAGAAAGGCTGTTGGAACTGTGGAGAGCAAGGACATCTGAGGAGCCAATGTAA
>NW_013938941.1:0-417 GCF_000517525.1 Limulus polyphemus
GAAATTCAAGTTAACCTGATGACTACCGGTACTAACTTTCTTAGTAGGCAATGCAAGTGTGCATTTGTGAATTGTAAAAATGATAGAGAACTTATCTTTTAATGGATTTTATTTTTATAAATAGTAGCATAACATTCAATTTTTTGTACAAAATTGTATTCTTTAATGAAGTTTAAAGAGAAATTTAATGAAAAAATTCCTAAAATACGTTTTAGACTGTAAATAAGCGCCCTCTAAGAAGAAATGTTTTTTTCAAAATTTTTTTAAAGGTATTTCCTTTCACTTCAGCACTGGTCCTGCCATCTATGATTGGTATCCAAACCCTTTTCTAGTATGTTTTTCTTTATAAAACTGCATCTGGGCGTGTTGAACCCAGTTGTAAAACTTTTAGCCAATCCTAGTCGAAAGTGTCAATTT
>NW_013938942.1:0-489 GCF_000517525.1 Limulus polyphemus
TTGATAGCTAGTGATTCTACTCGGATAATTAACTGCGTTTACTTATAGCTAGTGTTTCAACTCATACTCTCAGCTACGTTTACTTATAGCTAATGTTTCAACTCGGACACTCAGCTGTGTTTACTTACAGCTAGTGTTTCAACTGGGACACTCAGCTACGTTTACTTATAGCTCGTGTTTCTACTAGGATAATCA
The DNA here is from genome assembly GCF_000517525.1 of Limulus polyphemus. NCBI lineage: Eukaryota > Metazoa > Arthropoda > Merostomata > Xiphosura > Limulidae > Limulus > Limulus polyphemus. The sequence goes on from NW_013938942.1 coordinate 196, forward strand.
GCTGTGTTTACTTATAGCTAGTGTTTTTACTCGGATAATCAGCTGTGTTTACTTATAGCTAGTGTTTCAACTCGGATAATCAAATTTGATTACTTATAGCTAGTGTTTCTACTCGGATAATCAGCTGCATTTACTTATAGCTAGTGGTTTCTACTAGGATAATCAGCTGTGTTTCCTTATAGCTAATGTTTCTACTCGGATAATCAGCTGCGTTTACTTATAGCTAGTGTTTCAACTTGGACACTCAGCTACGTTTACTTATAGCTAGCGTTTCAACTTGGACACTCAGCTGCG
>NW_013938943.1:0-1236 GCF_000517525.1 Limulus polyphemus
GTCACACAATGTACTATCATACCCATAACCAGTTGTCATACAGTGTAGTATCATATCCATAACCTGTTGTCAAACAGTGTAGTATTATAATCACAACCAGTTGTCACACAGTGTAGTATCATACCTATAACCAGTTGTCACACAGTATAGTATCATACCCATAACCAGTTGTTATACAGTGTAGTATCATACCTATAACCAGTTGTCACACAGTGTAGTATCATATCCATAACCAGTTGCCACACAGTATAGTATCAAATCCATAACCAGTTGTCAAACAGTGTAATATTATAATCACAACCAGTTGTCACACAATGTACTATCATACCCATAACCATTTGTCATACAGTTTAGTATCATACCAATAACCAGTTGTCACACAGTGTAGTATCATATCCATAACCAGTTGTCATACAGTGTAGTATCATACCTATAACCAGTTGTCACACAGTGTAGTATCATATCCATAACCAGTTGTCATAACCAGTTGTCGACACAACGTACTATCATACCCATAACCATTTGTTATACAGTGTACTACTGGTTATGGGTATGAGCTACACTGTATGACAACTGGTTATGGGTATGATAGTACATTGTGTGACAACTGGTTGTGATTATAATACTACACTGTTTGACAACTGGTTTTGGGTATAATACTACACTGTGTGACAACTGGTTATGGATATGATACTACACTGTGTGACAACTGGTTATAGGTATGATACTACACTGTATGACAACAACTGGTTATAGGTATGATTATGATACTACATTGTGTGACAAAGGGTTAAGGGTGTGATACTACTTTGTGTGACAACTGGTTGTGATTATAATACTACACTGTTTGACAACTGGTTATGGGTATAATACTACACTGTGTGGAACCAGTTGTCACACAGTGTAGTATCATATCCATAACCAGAGTATCATATCCATAACCAGTTGTCAAACATTGAAGTATTATAATCATAACCAGTTGTCACACAATGTACTGTCATACCCATAACCAGTTGTTATACAGTGTAGTATCATACCTATAACCAGTTGTCACACAGTGTAATATCATATACATAACCAGTTGCCACACAGTATAGTATCATATCCATAACCAGTTGTCGCACAACGTACTATCATACCCATAACCATTTGTTATACAGTGTACTATCATACCCATAACCAGTTGTAATACAGAGTAGTATCATACCAATAACAAGTTGTCACTTAGTGTAGTAT
>NW_013938944.1:0-1632 GCF_000517525.1 Limulus polyphemus
ATAGTTACCGAATTTAAAACCACCATACTCATCTTTAGCTTTACTTGGCACAACTACTCCATCAACACCTAGGTGTAACTCTAGTTACAGAATTTATTACCACCATATTCATCTTTATCCTTACTTGGTACAACTACTACATGAACACCTAGGTGTTACTCTAGTTTCCGAATTTATAACCACCATACTCATCTTTAGCCTTACTTGGTACAACTACTCCATCAACACTTAGGTGTAACTCTAGTTACTGAATGTGTAACCCATACTCATTTTTTGCGTTGTTTGGTACAACAACTCCAGGAACACTTAGGTGTAGCTCTAGTTACCGAATTTATAACCACCATACTCATATTTATCTTTACCTGGCACAACTACTCCATGAACACCTAGGTGTAACTATTGTTACCGAATTTATAACTACCATACTCATCCTTAGTATTATTTGGTACACCAACTCCACGAACACCTAGGTGTAACTCTAGTTACCGAATTTGTAACCACCATACGCATCTTTAGCGTTATTTGGTACAAAAACTCCACGAACACCTAGGTGTAACTCTAGTTACAGTATTTATAATCACCATACTCATCTGTAGCCTTACTTGGTACAACTACTCCATAAACACCTAAGTGTAACTCTAGTTACCGAATTTATAACCAACATACTCATATTTAGCTTTACTTCGGCACAATTACTACACGAACACCTAGGTGTAACTATAGTTACCGAATTTAGTTGTACCAAGTTAAGGCTAAAGATGAGTATGGTGGTTATGCTGAAGATGAATATGGGGGTTATAAATTCGGTAACTAGATTAACACCTATGTGTTCATGGAGTAGTTGTACCAAGTAAGGCTACAGAAGAATATGGTGGTTATAAATTCGGTAACTAGAGTTACATCTAGGTATTCGTGGAGTTGTTGTACCAAATAACGCTACAGACGAGTATGGGGATTATTAATTCGGTAACTAGAGTTTCACCTAGGTGTTCATGGAGTAGTTGTGCCAGGTAAAGCTAAATATAAGTATGGTGGTTATAAATTCGGTAACTAGAGTTACACCTAAGTATTCGTGGAGTTGTTGTCCCAAATAACGCTAAAGATGCGTATGGTGGTTAGAAATTCGGTATCTAGAGTTAAACCTAGGTGTTTATGGAGTAGTTGTACCAAGTAAGGCTAAAGATGAGTATGGTGGTTATAAATTCTGTATCTAGATTTACACCTAGGTGTTCATGGAGTTTAACTAGAGTTACACCTAAGTGTTAATAAAGTAGTTTTACCAAATAACGATAACGCTAAAGATGAGTATAGTGGTTATAAATTAGGTAACAAGAGTTAAACCTAAGTGTTCATGGAGTAGTTGTACCAAATAAGGCTAAAGATGAGTATGGTGGTTATAAATTCTTGGTACAACAACTCCACGAACACCTAGGTGTAACTCGTTGTTCCAAATAACGCTGTAGATGAGTATGGTGATTACAAATCCGGTAAATATGGTTATAAATTCGGTAACTAGAGTTACACCTAGGTATTCGTGGAGTTCCATATTCATCTTTAGCACCTAGGTATTCGTGGAGTACTTGTACCAAGTAAGGTAACTCTAGTTACCGAATTTATAACCACCATATTCAT
>NW_013938945.1:0-952 GCF_000517525.1 Limulus polyphemus
CTTCGATGTGTTACAGTTGATGGAGGAAAAAACATGGCTGGAGTGAGGAAGGGTCTGGTGGGGCAAATACGAGCTAAGTTGGAAGATCTTCAACTCCCGGGCGCTCTGTTTATACACTGCATTATACATCAGCAAGCACTCTGTGGGAAAGACTTAGAAATTTCTTGTGTACTGAAACCAGTCGTTTCTGCGGTGAATTTCATTCGGGGTCATGCACTTAATCACCGCCAGTTCCAGGCTTTTCTTGAAGAAATATATTCTGAATTCTGTGACTTGCCTTATCACACAGCAGTGAGCTGGCTTAGCTGCGGTAAAGTCCTGTTTCGTTTTTATAAGCTCCCGAAGAGAAATAGATATTTTTCTCTCCGAAAAGGATAGAGCTGATCCACTTCTGTCAGATCCTACCTGGCTGTCAAAGTTGTCATTTTTGGTTGACATCACATCCCATATGAATGAATTGAACTTGAAACTTCTGGGAAAGGATAACCTTATCTGTGATCTCTACAGAATCATCAAATGATTTCGGAGAAAGCTATCATTGTTTGAAGCGCAACTGGAAGGAGGAAACTTCTTTCATTTTCAGTGTTTCAAAGAGTTTCGCGCTGGAATTCGCAGAAGATGTCAACCTCGAGTTTCCGAAGAAGATTATTAGTGACTTAAATAAGCAGTTTTTGGAGAGATTTTCAGATCTCGACAGAATTGAGAGTGACATTCTTCTGTTCCAGAATCCATTTGATTGTAACCTCGATGACGTGCCAGTCGAACTACAGTTGGAGCTCTTGATTTGCAAGCAAATGACTTGTTGAAAGAGAAGCACAGAGAAGGAAAACTTGTTGAATTTTATTGCCGCTTACCTAATGATGAGTTTTCAAAGTTGAAGAAATTTGCCTCTGGTATGGCATCAGTGTTTGGAACAACTTATGTTTGTGAGCAAACATTTTCAAAAATGAAG
>NW_013938946.1:0-543 GCF_000517525.1 Limulus polyphemus
AGTACATAGTGTTGTTAAATCTTGTGTCTTATTATTGAGAGTACACAGTATTGTTAAATCTTGTGTTTTCTTATTGACAGTACACAGTATCGTTAAATCTTGTTGCTTCTTATTGACAGTACACAGTATCGTTAAATCTTGTGTCTTTTCATAGATAGTACACAGTACGTTAAATCTTGTGTCTTCTTATTGAAAGTACACAGTATCGTTAAATCTTGTGTCTTCTTATTGACAGTACACAGTATTGTTAAATCTTGTGTCTTCTTATTGAGAGTACACAGTATTGTTAAATCTTGTGTCTTCTTATTGACAGTACACAGTATCGTTAAATTTTGTGTCTTCTTATTGACAGTACACAGTATCGTTAAATCTTGTGTCTTCTTATTGACAGTACACAGTATCGTTAAATCTTGTGTCTTTTCATAGATAGTACACAGTACCGTTAAATCTTGTGTCTTCTTATTGAAAGTGCACAGTATTAAGATTTAACGTCAATAAGAAGACACAATACACATTATCGTTGAATATTGTGTCTTCTTATTG
>NW_013938947.1:0-395 GCF_000517525.1 Limulus polyphemus
GTATTGATAAATCCTGTATCTTCTTATTGACAGGACACAGTATTGTTAAATCTTGTGTCTTCTTTTTGACAGTACACAGTATTGATAAATCCTGTATATTCTTATTGACAGGACACAGTATTGTTAAATCTTGTGTCTTCTTATTGACAGTACACAGTATTGATAAATCTTGTATCTTCTTATTGACAGGACACAGTATTGTTAAATCTTGTGTCTTCTTATTGACAGTACACAGTATCGCTAAATCTTGTATCTTGTTATTGATAGTACACAGAAACATTAAATGTTATGACTTGTTATGATAGTACACAGTATCGTTAAATCTTGTGTCTTCTTATTGACAGTACACAGTATTGATAAATCCTTTATCTTCTTATTGACAGGACACAGTATTA
>NW_013938948.1:0-407 GCF_000517525.1 Limulus polyphemus
AGTCGCAAAAATTATAATAGAAGGCTAGAATTTTGCATGTAAATACGCAAGTATGCAACGAACGTTCATACAAAATTTCGAGATGATCCGTCCAAATGGAACGACGTACTAGTACAAAACGCAAAACCTTTCATATCTCCTTTAAAACAAACAGTAGGAAGATAAAACTCTGCATATTACTACGCAACGTTAAAGTATACCTACATACCAAATTTGGTGAAGAATCATCAATTTAGGACCCTCTGGTAACAAGAAATCGAAAAACAATCAGTAAGAAAAAGCTTTACTGCAGTACACATACGCTTTCAGAAAAAACAATAAAAGAGTAACATAAAACGACCACAAAAGTCGCAAAAATGATAATAGAAGGCTAGAATTTTGCATATAAATACGCAAGTTATGCAACG
>NW_013938949.1:0-563 GCF_000517525.1 Limulus polyphemus
GTCAATAAGAAGACACAAGATTTAACGATACTGTGTACTGTCAATAAGAAGACACAATATTAAAGAATAATGTGTACTATCAGTTACAAAACACAAGATTTAGCAATAATGTGTCCTGTTAATAAGAAGACACAAGATTATACGATACTGTGTACTGTCAATAAGAAGACACAAGATTTAACGATACTGTGTACTGACAATAAGAAGACACAAGATTTTTCGATACTTTGTACTGTCAATAAGAAGACACAAGATTCAACGATAATGTGTCCTGTCAATAAGAAAACACAATATTTAACAATACTCTGTACTGTCAATAAGAAGACACAAGATTTAACGATACTGTGTACTGTCAATAAGAAGACACAATATTCAACGATAATGTGTACTGTCAATAAGAAGACACAAGATTTAACGATACTGTGTACTGTCAATAAGAAGACACAAGATTTAACCGATACTGTGTACTGTCAATAAGAAGACACAAGATTTAACGATACTGTGTACTTTCAATAAGAAGACAAAAGATTTAACGATACTGTGTACTGTCAATAAGAAGACAC
>NW_013938950.1:0-871 GCF_000517525.1 Limulus polyphemus
GTGGGAGAGTTAAGAAGTTTTCTTGAGACTCTGTACCTATTACCAGAAGTTTGTGAAGGACTTTGCAACTATAGCTGCTACACTACATGATTTGACAAAAAAAGGTCAGAAGTTCGAATGGACACTTTCTTGCCAGCATGCTCTCAAGACATTGAAAGAAAAATTGGCCTCAGCTCCACTTTTAAAGCTTCCAAATCCCCCACTGCCGTACATATTGGATTGTGATGCTAGTAATGTTGGAATTGGAGGAGTGTTGTCTCAGAAAGTGGGCGAAAACGAACATGTGGTGGCCTACTTCAGTAGGATGTTGAATAGACCAGAGAGGAACTATTGTGTAACACGGAGGGAACTCCTTGCTATAGTAAAGAGTCTGACATATTTCCATCCTTACCTCTATGGTGCAAGGTTTACTATCAGGACAGACCATGCTGCATTACCCTGGTTAAGATCATTAAAAAACTCAGAGGAACAACTGCACATTGGATCGGAAAGATGGACCAGCATAATTATGATATTGAATACAGAGAAGGAAAATCTCATGAAAATGACGAAGGGCCGAGCCGAAGACCCTGCAAAAAATGACTGCAGACATTGCTGCTAAAGAGAGGTTGAACTAACCAGGTGTCATCAACCTGAAGTCAAAGTGACTGAAGGAGTCGATGATGGTGAAGTGAAACCAGGTATAGATATTAAACCAGAGCTGGAGAAAGATCAAGATTTGAAGCCAATAATTGATTTTCTACAAGCAAGTGTTTTGCACCCTGTTTGGAAGAAGGTGTCTAGCTTAAGCCCTGTGACAAAGAACTATTGGGCAGAATGGGACCAGTTGAAGCTTGAAAACGGTAGTCTTGTCTGGAGGTGGGAAAGTGAC
>NW_013938951.1:0-490 GCF_000517525.1 Limulus polyphemus
CGGAATTAAGAAGACATTGAGTCACCTACGACAAAGATTTTACTTGAGGCGAGATGTGGAAGAATGGTGCAGGACATGCAGTACATGTAGTGCAGAAGGGGGACCCAAGCATAAGGGACGCCCACCTTATGAAGAGTTGCCTGAGAATGTGTCAGAGTTTGTGAAAGTATTATCGGAAAGGATGGATGATATTCACCATTAAGTGTGTTCAAACTTGAAAACGTCTGCTAATTCGATGAAGCTATCTTATGATAAGAGATCTACTGAAGTCAGCCTTGTACCAGGAGACAAGGTATGGTTGTATAATCCCAGGAAGACCAAAGGGAAGTCTCCTAAGTAGGTCTTCTCCATGGGAAGGCCCATATGACATAGTGGATCGTCTCTCAGACGTGACTTTCCGTGTAAAATGTGGTCGGCGAGGTAAGCCAAAAGTGGCGCATGCCATTAGGCTTTGCCGTTATCACGGTCCAGGACATTTCAGTTGGGACGA
>NW_013938952.1:0-501 GCF_000517525.1 Limulus polyphemus
ACCTAGGTGTTCATGGAGTAGTTGTACCAAGTAAGTTTAAAGATGAGTATGGTGGTTATAAATTCCGTAACTAGAGTTACACCTAGGTGTTCATGGAGTAGTTGTACCAAGTAAGGCTAAAGATGAGTATGGTGGTTATAAATTCGGTAACTAGAGTTACACCTAGGTATTCGTGGAGTTGTTGTACCAAATAACGCTAAAGAGAGGATGGTGGTTATATATTCGGTAACTATAGATACACTTAGGTGTTTATGGAGTAGTTGTACCAAATTAGGCTACAGATGAGTATGGTGGTTATAAATACAGTAACTAGAGTTAACCTAGGTGTTCATAGAGTACTTTGTACCAAGTAAGGCTAAAGATGAGTATGGTGGTTATAAATTGTGTAACTAGAGTTACACCTAGGTGTTCGTGGAGTTGTTGTACCAAATAACTCTAAAGATGAGTATGGGGTTATAAATTTGGTAACCAGATTTAAACCTTAGTGTTCATGGAGTAGTT
>NW_013938953.1:0-1148 GCF_000517525.1 Limulus polyphemus
TCTTATCATAAGTAACTTCATCGAATCAGCAGACGTTTTCAAGTTTGAACGCACTTGATGGTGAATATCATCCATCCTTTCTGATAACACTTTTACAAACTCTGACTCATTCTCAGGCAACTCTTCATAAGGTGGGCAACCTGTTAACAAATCCACTGGCAACCGAAGTTCCCGACCAAACATCAACTTTGCTGGAGTGTATCCAGTGGTTTCGTGCTCTGCTGTTCTATAGGCCATCAACAGTGGAGGAAGTAAGACATCCTAGTCATCTTGGCGGCTATTACAAAACTTTGCCAATTCCTGTCCCAGTGTTCAGTTCTACTTTTCTACCATCCCATCAGACTGTGGGTGCAGTGGCGTTGTCCTGGTCTTTCGGATGCCAAACAACTTGCAGTATTCTTGGAACACAGCTGATTCAAAGTTACGGCCTTGATCTGAATGCAGTTCATATGGTATACAAAATCTGAAGAAGAAATCATTAATAACCGAAGCTACAGTTGTAGCTTCCTGATTTGGTATTGCATATGCCTCAGGCCACTTGGTGAAATAATCCATCACCACACAAATGTACTTGTTTCCAGCACGAGTTTGGGGACGAGGACCAGCGATGTCAATGGCTACTCTTTCCATTGGTGCGCCAACTTGATATAACTTCATTGAAGCACGTCCCTTATGCTTGGGTCCCCTTTTAGCACAACATGTACTGCATGTTCTGCACCATTCTTCCACATCTTGCCTCATACCTATCCAGTAAAATCTCTGTCGTAGGTGACTCAATTTCTTCTTAATTCTGAGATGTCCTCCTGTTAAAGTATCATGGGATTGACGTAGCACAACTTCCCGTAACTTTCTCGGTATAACCATTTGCCAGGTCGTCACTTTCCCATCTCCAGAGAAGAATACCATCTTCAAGCTTCAACTGGTCCCATTGTGCTCAATAGTTCTTTGTCACAGGGCTTAGACTAGACACCTTCTCCCAAGCAGGTCGTTAAACACTTGCTTTTAGAAAATCAATTATTGGCTTCAAATCTTGGTCTTTCTCATGTTCCGCTTTGATATCTATATTTGGTTCCACTTCACCATCATCAACTCTTTCAGTCCTGGTTAGTTCAACCTCTCTTTTGCAGCAATGTCTGCAGTAATTTTTG
>NW_013938954.1:0-505 GCF_000517525.1 Limulus polyphemus
AAATAATATTGGTTGTGTAAAATGTAACATCTTTATGGCTCAGCGGTAAACTAGAGAGTTTATAAAAATATAAGGGTCTCGATCCCTGCCACAAGAACAACATAGCCCATTGTTTGATTTGCACTTAAAGTGAAATAGTTCTTTGTAATAATATTCACAGATATGGAAAGAGTGAAAATAGTTTTGAAAAATACAATTTATAAAACTGCTGTTATGACAGAACATTTAAAATAATTCACTGTAATGCATAGATAAGAATTATCCAAACAATTTTAGCTCAGTAGATTTGATAAATACTCGGGATAGTTTTTTCATTGATATAAAAGGATATACAAAGTAACATAAACATGAAACAAAATCAGGACAAAGTAATATGCATGTATACTAGAAACCTTGTTTAGAATTACAGATTATAACATCTTTCATTGTATATATACCTGTTGTATCAGGTTTCTTGTAATTTTATACGTGTTTTAAAACTTTAGTCTCATTGAATTATAACAGA
>NW_013938955.1:0-679 GCF_000517525.1 Limulus polyphemus
ATGGACAGAAACAGACAGTACTATTATATTTATATAGAAGTAGTTACATGGACATACAACAGACAGTACTATTATATTTATATAGAGTAGTTACATAGACAGACAACATACAGTACTATTATATTTATATAGAAGTAGTTACATGGACAAACAACAGAGAGTACTATTATATTTATATAGAAGTAGTTACATGGACAGAAAACAGACAGTACTATTATATTTATATAGAAGTAGTTACATGGACAGAAACAGACAGTACTATTATATGTATATAGAAGTAGTTACATGGACATACAACAGAGAGTACTATTATATTTATATAGAAGTAGTTACATGGACAGACAACAGAGAGTACTATTATATTTATATAGAAGTAGTTACATGGACAGAAAACAGACAGTACTATTATATTTATATAGAAGTAGTTACATGGACATACAACAGACAGTACTATTATATTTATATAGAAGTAGTTACATAGACAGACAACATACAGTACTATTATATTTATATAGAAGTAGTTACATGGACAAACAACAGAGAGTACTATTATATTTATATAGAAGTAGTTACATGGACAGACAACAGAGAGTACTATTATATTTATATAGAAGTAGTTACATGGACAGAAAACAGACAGTACTATTATATTTATATAGAAGTAGTTACATGGACATAC
>NW_013938956.1:0-467 GCF_000517525.1 Limulus polyphemus
GTAATAAACATACAAACATATGCACGTTTTGCACATAGAAAGCGTTATGGCGGAAGACACTCAGATCACCTTGCTGTTAATCCAGTATTTCCAAAAACAGTTTACTTTAAATAGTGCTATATTGTTTCATAAGTGATTTAATAACTTAGTGAATTGCAAATTACTGTTTAGTGATACAGGTGATTATGCCACCCAAGAAATGCCCTTTCTGTGGAAAGTCTTCTGCCGCTAAAAGAATCCAAGCACAAAGAGCAGCTGAAACAGAGAAGAACACAATCAAAGATATCAAGCACAAGCTTCATGATAGGCTGCTCAAATACAGGAAGCGACTTTGGAACAAACGTAAAGTTAGACTTCGAGCTCAAGCTGAAAGGCAGGCTACTCAAAGACAGCAAGAAACTATTGAACAGTACAAAGCCAGAGTTCACCCAGAATCATCAAGGCAATCTGGATACAGACAACAAGAA
>NW_013938957.1:0-546 GCF_000517525.1 Limulus polyphemus
GTTACTTGTTATGATAAAGTCCTTTGTTACTTCTAGTGATAAAGTCCTTTGTTACTTGTAGTGATAAAGTCCTTTGTTACTTCTAGTGATAAAGTCTTTTGTTACTTCTAGTGATAAAGTCTTTTGTTACTTGTAGTGCCAAAGTCCTTTGTTACTTGTAGTGATAAAGTCCTTTGTTACTTGTAGTGATAAAGCCCTTTGTTACTTGTAGTGATAAAGCCCTTTGTTACTTGTAGTGATAAAGTCCTTTGTTACTTGTAGTGATAAAGTTCTTTGTTACTTGTAGTGATAAAAGTCCTTTGTTACTTGTGTAGATAAAGCCCTTTGTTACTTCTAGTGATAAAGTTCTTTGTTACTTGTAGTGATAAAGTTCTTTGTTACTTGTAATGATAAAGTCCTTTGTTACTTGTAGTATAAAGTCCTTTGTTACTTCTAGTGATAAGGTCCTTTGTTACTTCTGGTGATAAAGTTCTTTGTTACTTGTAGTAATAAAGTCCTTTGTTACTTGTAGTGATAAAGTTCTTTGTTACTTGTAGTGATAAAGTC
>NW_013938958.1:0-394 GCF_000517525.1 Limulus polyphemus
ACAAGATTTAACGATACTGTGTACTTTCAATAAGAAGACACAAGATTTAACGATACTGTGTACTGTCAATAAGAAGACGCAAGATTTAACAATACTGGGTACTTTCAATAAGAAGACACAAGTTTTAACGATACTGTGTACTGTCAATAAGAAGACACACGATTTAACAATACTGTGTACTGTCAATAAGAAGACACAAGATTTAACGATACTGTGTACTGTCAATAAGAAGACCAAGATTTAACGATACTGTGTACTGTCAATAAGAAGACCAAGATTTAACTATACTGTGTACTGTCAGTAAGAAAACGCAAGATTTAACAATAATGTGTCCTGTCAATAAGAAGACACAAGATTTAACGATGCTGTGTACTGTCAATAAAGAAGACACAAG
>NW_013938959.1:0-1829 GCF_000517525.1 Limulus polyphemus
CATGGAGTAGTTGTACCAATTACGTTAAAGATGAGTATGGTGGAGATAAATTCGGAATATAGAGTTACAACTAGGTTTCATGGAATAGTTGTACCAAGTAAGGCTAAAGATGAGTATTGTGGTTATAAATTCGGAAACTAGAGTTACACCTAGGAGTTCATGGAGTAGTTGTACCAAGTAAGGCTAAAGATGAGTATGGTGGTTAGAAATTCGGTAATTAGAGTTACACCTATGTGTTCATGGAGTAGTTGTACCAAGTAAGGCTTAAGATGAAAATGGTGGTTATAAATTCGGTAACTAGCGTTACAACTAGGTTTCATGGAGTAATTGTACTAAGTAAGGCTAAAGATGAGTATGGTGGTTATAAATTCGGTAACTAGAGTTAGACCTAAGTGTTCGTGGAGTTGTTGCACCAAATAACGCTAAAGATGAGTATGGGGTTATACATTCGGTAACTAGAGTTATACCTAGGTGTTCATGGAGTAGTTGTATCAAGTAAGGCTAAAGATGAGTATGGTGGTTATAAACTCGGAAACTAGAGTTACACCTACGTGTTCGTGGAGTAGTTGTACCAAGTTAGGCTTAAGATGACTATGTTGGATATAAATTCGGTAACTATAGTTACCCCTAAGTGTTCATGGAGTAGTTGTACCAAGTAACGCTAAAGATGAGTATGGTGGTTAAAAATTCGGTAACTAGAGTTACACCTAGGTGTTCATGGAGTAGTTGTACCAAATAACGCTAAAGATGAGTATGGGGTTACACATTCAGTAACTAGAGTTACACCTAGGTTTCATGGAGTAGTTGTACCAAGTAAGGGTAAAGATGGGTATGGTGGTTATAAATTCGGTAACTAGAGATAAACATACGTGTTCTTGGAGTTGTTATTCCAAATAACGATAAAGATGAGTATGGGGTTACACATTCGGTAACTAGAGTTACACCTAGGTGTTCATAGAGTAGTTGTACCAAGTAATGCTAAAAATGAGTATGATCACCTAGGTGTAACTCTATTTATAGAACTTTAACCACCATAATAATCTTTAGCCTTACTTGGTACAATTAAACCATGAACAGTTAGGTGCAACTCTAGTTTCCGAATTTATAACCACCATACTCATCTTTAGCCTTACTTGGTACAACTACTCCATCAACACCAAGGTGTAACTCTAGTTACATAATTTATAACCACCATACTCATTTTAGCCTTACTTGGTACAACTACTCCATAAATACCTAGATGTTACTATAGTTACCGAATTTATATCAAACATACTCATCTTTAGCCTTACTTGGTACAACTTCTACATGAACACCTAGGTGTAACTATACTTACCAATTTTATAATCTTCGTGGAGTTGTTGTAGTAACTCTAGTTACCGAATGTTTAACCCCTTTACTAATCTTTAGCGTTATTTGAACCAAGGTGTTCATGGAGTAGTTTTAGAAAGTAAGGCTAAAGATGAATATGGTGGATATAGATTGGGGAACTAGAGTTACACCTAGGGGTTCATGGAGTAGTTGTACCAAGTAAGGATAAAGATGAGTATGGTGGTTATAAATTCGGTAACTAGAGTTACTCCTAGGTGTTCATGTAGTAGTTGTACCAAGTAAGGCTAAAGATGAATATTGTGGTTATAAATTCGGTAAGTAGAGTTACACCTAATTGTTCATAGAGTAGTAGTACAAAGTAAGGCTAAGGATGAGTATGGTGGTTATAAATTCTGTAACTATAGTTACACCTAGATATTTATGGAATAGTTGTACCAAGTAAGGCTGAAGATGAGTATGGTGGTTTAAAATTATTTAACTAGAGTTACAACTAGGTT
>NW_013938960.1:0-410 GCF_000517525.1 Limulus polyphemus
TTGTGTCTTCTTATTGACAGTACACAGTATTGTCAAATCTTGTGTCTTCCTATTGACAGTACACAGTTTTGTTAAATCTTGTGTCTTCTTATTGACAGTACACAGTATCGTTAAATCTTGTGTCTTCTTATTGACAGTACACAGTATCGTTAAATCTTGTGTCTTTTTATTGATAGTACACAGTATTGTCCAATCTTGTGTCTTCCTATTGACAGTACACAGTTTTGTTAAATCTTGTGTCTTCTTATTGACAGTACACAGCATCGTTAAATCTTGTGTCTTCTTATTGACAGTACACAGTATCGTTAAATCTTGTGTCTTTTTATTGATAGTACACAGTATTGTTAAATCTAGTGTCTTCCTATTGACAGTACACAGTTTTGTTAAATCTTGTGTTTTCTTATTGACAA
>NW_013938961.1:0-1362 GCF_000517525.1 Limulus polyphemus
GTGACAGTACACAGTTTTGTTAAATCGTGTGCCTTCATATTGACAGTACACAGTTTTGTTAAATCTTGTGTCTTCTTATTGACAGTACACAGTTTCGTTAAATATTGTGTGTTTTTATTGACAGTACACAGTATCGTTAAATCTTGTGTCTTCTTATTGACAGTAAACATTATCGTTAAATCTTGTGTCTTTTTATTGACAGTACACAGTATCATTCAATTTTGTGTCTTTTATTGATAGTACACAGTATTGCTAAATCGTGTGTCTTCTTATTGATAGTACACAATATTGTTAAATCTTGTGTCTTCTTATTGACAGTACACAGTTTTGTTAAATCGTGTGCCTTCATATTGATAGTACACAGTTTTGTTAAATCTTGTGTCTTCTTATTGACAGTACACAGTATCGTTAAATCTTGTGTCTTCTTATTGACAGTGCACACTATCGTTAAATCTTGTGTCTTTTTATTGACAGTACATAGTATCGTTAAATCTTGTGTCTTTTTATTGATAGTACACAGTATTTCTAAATCTAGTGTCTTCTTATTAATAGTACACAGTATTGTTAAATCTTGTGTCTTCTTATTGACAGTACACAGTATCGATAAATCTTGTGTCTTTTTATTGATAGTACACAGTATTGTTAAATTATGTGTCTTCTTATTGACAATACACAGTATTGTTAAATCTTGTATCTTCTTATTGAGGGTACATAGTATCGTTAAATCTTGTGTCTTCTTATTGACATTACACAGTATCGTTAAATCTAGTGTATTCTTATTGAACACAGTATTGTTAAATCTTGTGTCTTCTTATTGAACATACACAGTATTTTAAATCTTGTGTCTTTTTATTGATAGTACACAGTATTGCTAAATCGTGTGTCTTCTTATTGATAGTACACCGTATTGTTAAATCTTGTGTCTTCTTATTGACAGTACACAGTATTGTTAAATCTTATGTCTTCCTATCGAAAATACACAGTATCGTTAAATCTTGTGTCTTCTTATTGACAGTACACAGTATTGCTAAATCGTGTGAAGATTTAACAAAGCTGTGTACTGTCAATAAGAAGAGTACACAATATCGTTAATTCTTGTGTCTTCTTATTGACAGTATACACTGTATCGTTAAATCTAGTGTCTTCTTATTGACATGTACACAGTATTGTTAAATCTTGTGTCTTTATATTGACAGGACACATTATTGTTAAATCTTTTGTTTTCTTATTGAAAGTACACAATATCGTTAATTCTTATGTCTCATTATTGACAGTGCACAGTATCGTTAAATCTTGTGTCTTCTTATATACAGTACACAGTATCGTTAAATCTTGTGTCGTTTTATTGATAGTACACAGTAT
>NW_013938962.1:0-944 GCF_000517525.1 Limulus polyphemus
TTATTAATTAAATGTTGGTCTAATAACCAATATTAACTAAATGTTGGTCTAATAACTATTATTAACTACATGTTGGTCTAATAACTATTATTAACTACATGTTGGTCTAATAAATACTATTAACTAAATGTTGGTCTAATAAATACTATTAATTAAATGTTGGTGTAATAACTACTATTAGTTAAATGTTGGTCTAATAACTATTATTAACTAAATGTTGGTCTAATAACCAATATTAACTAAATGTTGGTCTAATAACTATTATTAACTACATGTTGGTTTAATAACTATTATTAACTACATGTTGGTTTAATAACTACTATTAACTAAATGTTGGTTAATAATAGTTATTAGACTAAATGTTGGTCTAATAACTATTATTAACTACATGTTTGTCTACTAACTACTATTAACTACATTTTGGTCTAATAACTACTATAAACTACATGTTGGTCTAATAACTATTATTAACTAAATTTTGGTCTAATAACTATTATTAACTACATGTTGGTCTAATAACTATTATTAACTACATGTTGGTCTAATAACTACTATTAACTAATTAATAATAGTTATTAGACCAACATACCAACATTTAGTAGTTATTAGACCAACATGTAGTTAATAGTAGTTATTAGACCAACATGTAGTTAATATTAGTTATTTCTAATAACCATTATTAACTAAATGTTGATCTAATAACTACTATTAACTACATGTTGGTCTAATAACTATTATTAACTACATGTTGGTCTAATAAGTACTATTAACTACATGTTGGTCTAATAACTATTATTAACTACATGTTCGTTTAATATTTATTATTAACTACATGTTGGTCTAATAACTATTATTAACTACAAGTTGGTCTAATAACTTTATTAAATTAATGTTGGTCTAATAACTACTATTAACTACACGCTGGTCTAATAACTACTATTAAC
>NW_013938963.1:0-668 GCF_000517525.1 Limulus polyphemus
TTGTGTCTTCTTATTGACAGTACACATTATTGATAAATCCTTTTTCTTCTTATTGACAAGACACAGTATTGTTAAATCTTGTGTCTTCTATTGACAGTACACAGTATTGATAAATCCTGTATCTTCTTATTGACAGGACACAGTATTGATAAATCCTGTATCTTCTTATTGACAGGACACAGTATTGTTAAATTTTGTGTCTTCTTATTGAAAGTACACATTATTGATAAATCCTGTATCTTCTTATTGACAGGACACAGTATTGTTAAATCTTGTGGCTTGTTATTGATAGTACACAATATCGTTAAATCTTGTGTCTTCTTATTGACAGTACACAGTATTGATAAATCCTTTATCTTCTTATTGACAGGATACAATATTGTTAAATTTTGTGTCTTCTTATTGACAGTACACAGTATTGTTTAAATCCTGTATCTTCTTATTGACAGGACACAGTATTGTTAAATCTTGAGTCTTCTAATTGACAGTACACAGTGTTGATAAATTTTGTATCTTCTTATTGACAGGACACAGTATTTATAAATCTTGTGTCTTTTTATTGACAGTACACAGTATCGTTAAATCTTTAGGCTTGTTATTGATAGTACACAGTATCGTAAAATCTTATGACTTGTTATGATAGTACACAGTATCGTTAAATCTTTTGT
>NW_013938964.1:0-1635 GCF_000517525.1 Limulus polyphemus
TATAAATTCGGAAACTATAGTTACACCTAGGTGTTATGGAGTAGTTGTACCAAGTAAGGCTAAAAATGAGTATGATGTTTATAAATTCGGTAACTATAGTTAAACCTAGGTGTTTATGGAGTATTTGTACAAAGTAAGGCTGAAGATGAGTTTAGTGGTTATAAATTTTCTTAACTATAGTTACACCAAGGTGTTCATGGAGTAGTTGTACCAAGTAAGGCTAAAGTGAGTATGTTGGATATAAATTCGGTAACTATAGTTATACCTAGGTATTTATGGAGTAGTTGTACCAAGTAAGGCTAAAGATGAGTATGTTGGATATAAATTCTGTAACTATAGTTACACCTAGGTGTTCATGGAGTAGTTGTACCAAGTAAGGCTTAGATGTAAATATAGTTACCGAATTTATATCCAACATACTCATCTTTCTAGGTATTTATAGAGTAGTTGTACCGAATTTATAACCACCATACTCATTTTAGACAACACCTAGGTGTAACTATAGTTCTATAGTTAACAAATTTATAACCACCATACTCATTTTTAGCCTTACTTGGTACAACTACTCCATAAAAACCTAGGTGTAACTATAGTTACCGAATTTATAACCATCATACTCATCTTTAGCCTTACTTGGTACAACTACTCCATGAACACCTAGGTGTAACTCTAGTTTACGAATTTATAACCACCATACTCATCTTTAGCCTTACTTGGTACAACTACTCCATGAAACCTAAGTGTAACTCTAGTTTATGATTTTATAACCATCATACTCATCTTTAGCCTTACTTGGTACAACTACTCCATGAACAACTAGGTGTAACTCTAGTTTCCGAATTTATAACCACCATACTCATCTTTAGCCTTACTTGGTACAACTACTCCATCAAACTCTAGTTTCTGAATTTATAACCACCATACTCATCTTTTGTCTTACTTGGTACAACTACTCCATGAAACCTAGGTGTAACT
This sequence comes from Limulus polyphemus, assembly GCF_000517525.1. Lineage (NCBI taxonomy): Eukaryota > Metazoa > Arthropoda > Merostomata > Xiphosura > Limulidae > Limulus > Limulus polyphemus. The sequence continues at coordinate 976 of NW_013938964.1, forward strand.
CTAGTTAAAGAATTTATAACCACCATACTCATTATTAGCCTTACTTGGCACAACTACTCCATGAACACGTAGGTATAACTATAGTTACCGAATTTATAACTACCATACTCATCTTTAGCGTTATTTGGTACAACAACTCCACGAACACCTAGGTGTAACTCTAGTTACCGAATTTATAACCATCACTCTCATCTTTAGCGTTTTTTTGGTATAACAACTCCACGAACACCTAGGTGTAACTCTAGTTTCCGAATTTATAACCACCATACTCATCTTTAGCCTTAATTGGTACAACTACTTCATGAACACCTGGGTGTAAATACTAATCTTTAGCCTTCCTTGGTACAACTACTCCATAAACACCTAGGTGAATACTCCATGAACACCTAGGTGTAACTCTAGTAACCGAATGTTTAACCTCATACTCATCTTTAGCGTTATTTGGTACAACAACTCCACGAACAAGTAGGTGTAACTCTAACTACCGAATTTATAACCACCATAGGTACCATTGGCTGAAGGTGAGTATGGTGGTTATAAGTTCAGAAACTAAAGTTACACCTAAGTGTTCATGGAGTAGTTGTACCAAGTAAGGCTAAAGATGAGTATGGTGGTTATAAATTCGGTAATTAGAGTTACACCTAGGTGTTCATGGAGTAG
>NW_013938965.1:0-1522 GCF_000517525.1 Limulus polyphemus
ATTACTATCGTTGTTCCATTATCTATGCAGTACAATCATATTTGTTCTCCACTTAGAGCATCGACACCTTTAATATTGCTATGCAGTGCCAACCTATCTCATATTCCTATTTCGTTATATCATTTTTGTTTTTCTGACGTCAAGGTGAAACCATTTTTAATACTCCTTCCAGAGCAATCTCTGTTTTCCTTTCAAAAACTCTTCATTTGTATTCTTCATCATCCAATCATCATTGTTCACTACTTATAATGCAACAATTTCTGTTTTCCTTCGCAAATATTATTCAAAAATACTGTGTTTACAACCTCAGTCAATTTCAAGTGAAAAGCTTTTTATGATAAATAACATAGGAAATTTAAGTTTTCTTGGGGTTTTATGAAGTTAAAATTAAAAAAAGACGTCGTCATTATTTATGTACTTTATGTATACTTAGCGTGCATGTTTTATATATGATGAGAGATAGTAAATTCTACTTTCGTTTTTTATGGTTTTGTTTACCGTTCTTTTTTAGCGTTGTGTCTGGATCAAATGAAGTCCTAAACGCGCTGCTATATGATATTTTCTGCTTCCATGGGGAATATTAAAGTCTACATTATTCGAAATAGTGTCCTGTGATTCTACATTCTGTAACAATCAGGCTAAATATATGCCTATGGAATATAGTACTCATACGTGGTGGCACTCCACAACAATAGACTAAACAAAAAGTTCTTACAAAATGCAATAAACCTTGTGTACAACGTATCAATGCATAAATTTATACAGTTCAGACTGGAAGTTCGACCCTTGGTATCAGTTGGTGGATGTTTCCTGATTTATCTGTCAATCGATACATTACTAACGTTTGGAAACCTCACTCCTTACTTAACTTAATTTTTGGACACATTTTTGCTAACGTCCAGGAGTCGCTACAAGCTGATTTATATATAAAATTTAAAAACTACTTGTGTTGCAGTGTTTCTATGTTTGTTAAAATTATACTAGCATTATTTTCCAGTCTGCTAAATTTTATATTCGAATAATGCTAGTATATTTATAGTTTTAAGCTATTATGTCGTCAAGTAGTTAATGTCGCGATTTGGAACACTTTCTTTAACCATCCCACAAAAAACGTACATCACGTATAATAGTTAAACGAATTCCTACACGTCACGTTAGTGTAGCCTATATAACGTGTAAAGTTTAGTATACTCTAATCCCTTATAGTGATGGCACACGACGAGACACACATTCGGTATGTAATGCGGTTTCAATACAAGAAGGGAAACAACGTTTCTGTAGCCACAAAGAATATCAAAGAAGTTTATGGAAATGTTTTGAATATTCGTGAGTATCAACGACGATTCAACAAATTTAGCATTAAAAACTGTGATGGCCGACTTGTTGGAATTGATATTGATGCTCTGAAGACGCTTGTTAAGTCTAACCCAAGCCAACTGTTATCTTGGCTCAAGGAATGATATGACTATTAGAAATACCAGAGAATCTATTGAAATAATTAAACACAATAACAATGGCCAAA
>NW_013938966.1:0-1108 GCF_000517525.1 Limulus polyphemus
TGGGACGTATCTTCTTCCGCACTGGTCTCCATCTCGTTGGTTTCTGCTTTACGTGGGGTTCATCTGCCACATCAGTGGTAGTAACTTCACCCAGGGCTTCACTGTTTCCCTTCTCAAAACCGGGTAGAGTTTCTTCTTCGACAGTGGCTTTTTCAGGTGACATGTCTTCAGCAGCGTCATTTGTTCCATTGTTCATTTTGTTCCAACTGAAATGTTCTGGACCATGATGACGCCAAAGCCTGTTGGCATGCACCACCTTTGGCTTACCTCGCCGACCACATTTTATTCGAAAAGTCACATCTGAGAGACGATCCACTATGTCATATGGGCTGTTCCATGGAGAAGGAGACTTAGGAGACTTCCCTTTGGTCTTCCTGGGATTATACAACCACACCTTGTCTCCTGGTACAAAGCTGACTTCAGTAGATCTCTTATCATAACATAGCTTCATGGAATCAGCAAACGTTTTCAAGTTTGAATGCACTTGATGGTAAATATCATCCATCCTTTCAGATAACACCTTCACAAACTCTGACACATTTTCAGGCAACTCTTCATAAGGTGGGTGTCCTATTATCAGATTCACTGACAACTGAAGTTCCCGACCAAACATCAACTTTGCTGGAGTGTATCCAGTGGCTTCGTGCTCTGTTGTTCTATAGGCCATCAACAGTGGAGGGAGTAGGACATCCCAGTCATCTTGACGGCTATTACAAAACTTTGTCAATTCCTGTCCAAGTGTCCAATTGTACTTTTCTACCATCCCATCAGACTGTGGGTGAAGTGGCGTTGTCCTGGTCTTTTGGATGCCAAACAACTTGCAGCATTCTTGGAACACAGCTGATTCAAAGTTACGGCCTTGATCTGAATGCAGTTCCTATGGCATACCAAACCTGAAGAAGAAATCACTAATAGCCGAAGCAACAGTTATAGCTTCCTGATTTGGTATTGCATATGCCTCAGGCCACTTGGTGAAATAATCCATCACCACACAAATGTACTCGTTTTTAGCACGAGTTTGGGGCAGAGGACCAGCAATGTCGACGGCTACTCTTTCCATTGGTGCACCAACTTGATATAACTTCATTGGAGCAGGTCCCTTATGCTT